>NC_091991.1:31166910-31398399 GCF_044704955.1 Pristiophorus japonicus
TAATGGCGGAGCAGGCTCGAGGGGCAGTATGACCTACTCCTGCTCCTATTTCTTATGTTCTTATGTTCTTATAACCATTATAATACCGTACCCTGTGACTGAGGGACTCATGTTGGCTGAGACACAAGAACTCCATGATTATCCTTGAACAAGTGCCATGAGATCGATGAGTGCATGTGTGTTATCTTGGCAAACTGGTAGCAGTCTTGCGTCTTGAGTCAGAAAGCTGTGTCTGCTGCTTCAGTGCATTACCGAGGGGATGCCGCCTGCCTTTCCAATGCCTGTCGACCTTTGGTAGTAGTAGTACTTTGTGTGAAAAACAGCAGGAGGTTCTCCCCATGTTCTGACCAATGTTGCTTCTTAAGTCGTCAACACCAAAAATTGCTGCAACTGGCGAGTTGTCTGATTTGCTGCATTTTGTGACATTGCTGTGTGCAACGTGGTTGCCACATTTGCATATGTGGCACCAGTGACTGCACTCCAAAATGAAATAATTAATGTGGCACACACTAATTCTGAATCTGGGTGCAAAATCTGGAACAATGTGTTCTTTGAGACAGGGGCTGCCCTTTCAGTTGGGAGATGTAAAGAAAGCCAACATTGCAACCCAACTGAGAAATAAATTTGGGCTCGGAGAAGGGTCAGCATTTTAAGCATCTGTAATAGTGCACATAGTGAGCACAAGAGACTGCTCTGCTTCTTCTTCCTGCTCTTCCTTTTGGGTATCAGTGCGAAGTAGCGGAAGGATTTGCTCGCTGATTAACTGGCCGACTGGCCGTGTGACGCTCCTTCCATGGCCGTAACCGTCGATAGGGTGGTTAGTTCGATACGGCGAGAGGGTTTTATGGGCTCCCATAACCCGTACGTCAAGGGGGGGGCCACCCACTCGCACTGGACGCGAGTATCCCGCAGGGCCCCAACCCAGAATTCAGAGCTAAAGTTCTGACTCCACTCACCGGGACTGTCTGGAGTGGGGTTCGAACCTTGCACCTTCTTCCCCAGAGGTGGGAATGCTTCCACTGTGCCAAAGGTTCACTCCCATTGCTCTGCTGGAAGATGTTCTTAGAAATCTACATAGAATAGATGCACGTTGTTTCTGAAAGCCATCATTTTGTCATATATAATATATACACAAAAGCAAAATACTGCAGATGCTGGAATCTGAAATAAAAACAAAAAGTGCTGGAAATCTCAGCAGGTCAGGCAGCGTCTGTGGAGAGAGAAACAGAGTTATCGTTTCAGGTCAATGACACTTCGTCAGAACTGGCAATAGTTCGAAATATAACAGATTCTTAAGGAAGTGCTGGGACCCTGAAAGTGGGAGGAGGGGGTGGAAAGAACAAAAGGGAAGGTCTGTGATAGGGTGGAAGGCAGAAGAGTATGATATTGTAGCTATTACAGAGATATGGCTGAAAGAGGGGCACGTATGGAAGCTCAACATTCCTGGTTACAGAATCTTCAGACGGGATAGAGAGGGGAGTAGAAAGGGAGGGGGGTCACGGTATTGATTAAAGAAACTATTACAGCTGTGAGGACAGATGATATGTTAGAGGGATCATCAAATGAGGCCATATGGATCAAACTGAAAAAACAAAAAAGGGGAATCACACTGCTGGGAGTGTGCCCCCAAACAGTGAGAGGGAGATAGAAGAGCAAATATTTAGGCAAATTTCTGAGAAGAGCAAAAAACTATAGGGCAGTAATAGTAGGGGATTTCAACTATCCTAATATTAACTGGGACAAAATTAGTGTGAAAGGTATAGAGGATGCGGAATTCCTAAAATGCATTCAAGAGAACTTTTTTAGCCAGTATGTAGGAAGTCCAACATGGGAGGGGGCAGTTCTGGATTTAGTTTTGGGCAGGTGGAAGGGGTATCAGTGGGAGAGCATCTAGCTTCTAGTGACCGTAATTCAGTTAGATTTATGGAAAAGGATAGACCAGGAATAAAAGTTCTAAATTGTGGAAAAGCCAAATTTGCTAAGCTGAGAGGTGATTTGGACATAGTGGAATGGAACAGCTACTTGAAGGTAAATCAGTGTCGGAGCAGTGAGAGGCATTCAAGGAGGAATCCATAGGGTTCAGACTAACAAATTTAGAGCCCCCTGGATGTCGAGGGACACACAGGGTAGGATAAAGGAAAAAAGGGAGGCTTATGACAGATACCAAGAACTAAATATTGCAGAATCTCTAGAGGAATATAGAAAATCTAGGGCTGAAATTAAAAAGGATATTAGGAAAGCAAAGAGAGAGCATGAAAAGTTCTTGGCAAGTAAAATCAAGGAAAACCCAAAGCTGTTTTATAAATATATTAAGAGCAAGAGGATAACTAAAGAAAAGGTAGGGCCTATTGAGAACATGAGGGTAATCTGTGTGTGGAGGCAGGAGATGTGGGTGTGGTTCTTAATGAATACTTTGCGTCTGTTTTCACAAAAGAGAAAAGCAATGCAGATACTACTACCGAGGAGAAGTGTGAAATATTAGATGAAATAAACATAGTGAGAGAGGAGCTATTAAGGGGTTTAGCAGCTTTGAAAGTGGATGTCCCCAGGCCCAGATAAAATGTATCCCAGGCTGTTAAGCGAAGCAAAAGAGGAAATAGCAGAGGCTTTGACAATCATTTTCCAATCCTCTCTGGCTTCAGGTGTGGTGCCAGAGGACTGGAGGACTGCTAATGTGGTACCTTTGTTTAACAAGGGAGAAAGGGATAGACCGAGTAATTGCGGGCCAGTCAGCCTAACCTCAGTGGTGAGAAAATAATTGGAAAAAGTCCTGAAGGACAGGATAAATCTTCACTTAGAAAGACACGGATTAATCAAGGACAGTCAGCATGGATTTGTTAAGGGAAGGTTGTGTCTGATTAACTTGATTGAATTTTTTGAGGAGGTAACCAGCAGGGTCGATGAAGGCAAAGCATATGATGTAGTGTATATGGATTTTAGCAAAGTTTTTGATAAGGTCCCACATGGCAGACTGGTCACAAAAGTAAAAGCCCAAGGGATCCAGGGCAAAGTGGCAAGTTGCATCCAAAACCACATGGATGAACTTCAACAATTGTACATCCCTGTCTGGCGTAAAAATAAAACGAGAAAGGTGGCTCAACCGTGGCTAACAAGGGAAATTAGGGATAGTGTTAAATCCAAGGAAGAAGCATATAAATTGGCCAGAAAAAGCAGCAAAGCTGAGGACTGCGAGAAATGTAGAATTCAGCAGAGGAGGACAAAGGGTTTAATTAGGAGGGGGAAAATAGAGTATGAGAGTAAGCTTGCAGGGAATATAAAAACTGACTGCAAAAGCTTTTATAGATATGTAACGCGAAAAATATTAGTGAAGACAAATGTAGGTCCCTTGCAGTCAGAATCAGGTGAATTTATAATGGGGAACAAAGAAATGGCAGACCAATTGAACAAATACTTTGGTTCTGGCTTCACTAATGAAGACACAAATAACCTTCCGGAAATACTAGGGGTTCGAGGGTCTAGCGAAAAGGAGGAACTGAAAGAAATCCTTATTAGTCAGGAAATTGTGTTAGGGAAATTGATGGGATTGAAGGCTGATAAATCCCCAGGGCCTGATAGACTGCGTCCCAGAGTATTAAGGAAGTGGCCCTCGAAATAGTGAATGCATTGGTGATCATTTTTCAACATTCTATTGACTCTGGATCAGTTCCTATGGACTGGAGGGTAGCTAATGTAACACCACTTTTTAAAAAAGGAGGGAGAGAGAAAACAGGGAATTACTGCAAGGGACCTACATTAGCCTGGCATTGGTGGTGAGGAAAATGTTGGAATCAATTATTAAAGATGAAATAGCAGCGCATTTGGAAAGCAGTGACAGGATCGGTCCAAGTCAGCATGGATTTATGAAAGGGAAATCATGCTTGACAAATCTTCCAGAATTTTTTGAGGATGTAACGAGTAGAATGGACAAGGGAGAACCAATGAATGTGGTGTATTTGGACTTTCAAAAGGTTTTTGACAAGGTCCCACACAAGAGATTAGTGTGCAAAATTAAAGCACATGGTATTGGGGGTAATGTATTGATGTGGATAGAGAACTGGTTGTCAGACAGGAAGCAGAGAGTCGGAATAAACGGGTCCTTTTCAGAATGGCAGGCAGTGATCAGTGGGGTGCCGCAGGGTTCAGTGCTGGGACCCCAGCTCTTTACAATATAGCTGGGGTCCCAGCTATGATTTAGATAAAGGAATTGAGTGTAATATCTCCAAGTTTGAAGATGACACTAAGCTGGGTGGCGGTGTGAGCTGTGAGGAGGATGCTAAGAGACTGCAGAGTGACTTGGACAGGTTAGGTGCGTGGGCAAATGCATGGCAGATGCAGTATAATGTGGATAAATGTGAGGTTATCCACTTTGGGGGCAAAAACAGGAAGATAGAATATTTTCTGAATGGTGACAGATTAGGAAAAGGGGAGGTGCAACGAGACCTGGGTGTCATGGTACATCAGTCATTGAAGATTGGCATGCAGGTACAGCAGGCGGTGAAGAAGGCAAATGGCATGTGGGCCTTCACAGTTAGAGGATTTGAGTATAGGAGCAGGGAGGTCTTACTGCAGTTGTACAGAGCCTTGGTGAGGCCACACCTGGAATATTGTGTTCAGTTTTGGTCTCCTAATCTGAGGAAGGATGTTCTTGCTATTGAGGGAGTACAGCGAAGGTTCACCAGATTGATTCCTGGGATGGGAGGACTGACATAAGAGGAGAGACTGTGTAAAGTCCTGTCCCCTCAGAACAGATTCACACGAGGCATGCAGAAGCCATTAAGGGCCACAGGAACGGCCGTTCACACCTCATCAACCCACAATGCGAGCAATCAACTACAAACTGAGAGAAGCTCAAGAGAGATCAGCCAGACGCAGCTCATTCTTTGCAAGCAGTCTGTGCTGAAGGTGTGGGGGTGGGCACTCGTCAAGGAGATGTCAATTTCAGCAGGCTGTTTGCAGGAACTGTGAATATACAGAGCATTTGGCACGCATATGCAAAAAAACGGCAGCTCGGCTGGTATACAAATCGGATGGGTCGGAAAGCGGACCAGAAGACGGTGGGGACAGTACCCGGGACACCGATGTACAGCGGGTCAACACGATCAATGGCCGCTGCTCCTACAACAGGATGCCACCTATAATGATGAGGGTCCTACTCAATGGAATACCTGTCAACATGGAGCTGGATACGGGAGCAAGTCAATCTCTAATGGGCGCTCAACAATTTGAACAACTGTGGCCGCATAAAAGAGACAGACCAAAACTCACAAGGGTCGACACTAAACTAAGGACCTATACCAAAGAAATTGTACCAGTCCTCAGCAGCGCCATGCTCTCTGTCACACACAAAAGGACAGTGAACCGACTTCCCCTATGGATTGTCCCCGGAGACCCCCCAGCACTGCTGGGGAGAAGCTGGCTGGCAAAACTAAACTGGAAATGGGATGATGTCCATACCATGTCATTAGAGGAATGGACCTCCTGCTCAACAGTTATAAAGCGATTTGAACATGTCTTTCAGCCAGGTGTGAGCACTTTCAAAGGGGCCAAAGTCAAAATCTACATCACACAGGATGCTAGACCGGTCCATCACAAGGCCAGAGCTGTACCCTATGTGATGAGGGAAAAGATTGAACACGAACTAGACAGGCTTCTGTGGGAAGGCATTATATCACCTGTGGAATTTAGCACTGCCTGCTGTCGAGAGCCTGTTTTCCCGGTTTTGTCTGTGTGTGGGGGTAGCAGATTGTTTAATGCTGTGAACTTCTTGTTCCGATATTTCGTTAGTTGTCGTACCTACATTGTAAATCAACCTCGTTTCTTCTTCCCCTACCAAGAATGTCTGCAACCAGTGCTGCTGCCTCTAAGGTCAGGTTCTTGGTCTCTATGAGCTTTTGGAATATGCCTGCATGGCCTATTCCTTCAATGAAAAAGTCTCTCAGCATTTCTCTCCTCAGTTCATTGGAGAACTCACATAAACTAGCCAACCTCCGAAGTTCCGCCACGAAGTCGGGTATGCTCTGGCCCACACAGCGTCTGTAGTTGTCGAACCTGTGTCTGGCCATGTGTAGGCTGCTCGCTGGCTTCAGGTGGTCTCTTACCAGTGTGCTCAATTCTTCAAACGACTTGTTTGCTGGTTTCTCGGGTGCCAGGAGATCCTTCATTAAAGCGTATGTTTTCGAGCCACAGCTGGTCAAGAGATGGGCTCTTCACTTGTCTGCTTTGTCATCTCTAACCAGTCTTTGGTTACAAAGCTTTGCTGGAGCCTTTCTATAAAGTCCTCCCAATTGTCTCCAGCATTGTACTTTTCATCTGATCCGTTGTTCGCCATTCTGTGGATTCTATAATCCCGTAACTCATCGCCACTGTAAAGTCCTGTCCCCTCAGAACAGATTCACACAAGACATGTAGTGAAGTCAAGGTCACTCTGGACCTGCACCTTTATTTCACAGCTCTGGAATGCTGCACTTGCCTGAGACCTGTCCTTATGTACCTGTCTCTTGCAAGTGCACCCCTGGTGGTAAGGTATGCTGGTGGTTACAGGTCATATCTTATTACAGTCATGTATAGCGTGTTAGGATACAGTTATATATAATAATGTAAGATACATGACAGACTGGATCAACTGGGCTTGTATCCACTGGAGTTTAGAAGAATGAGAGGGGATCTCATAGAAACATTTAAAATTCTGACGGGATTGGGCAGGTTAGAGACAGGAAGAATGTTCCCGTTGCTGGGGAGTTCCAGAACCAGAGGTCACAGTCCAAGAATAAGGGGTAAGCCATTTAGGACCGAGATGAGGAGAAACTTCTTCACTCAGAGAGTGGTTA
The DNA here is from genome assembly GCF_044704955.1 of Pristiophorus japonicus. Lineage (NCBI taxonomy): Eukaryota > Metazoa > Chordata > Chondrichthyes > Pristiophoridae > Pristiophorus > Pristiophorus japonicus. The sequence continues at coordinate 31,173,738 of NC_091991.1, forward strand.
ACCTCTGGAACTCTCTACCTCAGAAAGTTGTTGAGGCCAGTTCGTTAGATATATTCAAAAGAGAGTTAGATATGACCCTTACGGCCAAAGGAATCAAGGTGTATGGAGAGAAAGCGGGAAAGGGGTACTGAGGTTGAATGATCAGCCATGATCTTATTGAATGGCGGTGCAGTCTCGAAGGGCCGAATGGACTGCTCCTGCACCTAATTTCTATGTTTCTATGTGGTCTACTCCTGCTCCTATTTCTTATGTTCTTATGTTCTTAATCTACTTAATCTCTCCTCTTAAGACAACCCTCTCATCCAGGGATCAATCCAGTGAACCTTCATTGCACCGCCTCTAAGACAAGTATGTCCTTCCTCAGGAAAGGAGACCAAAACTGTGCACAGTTCTCCAGGTGTGGTCGCATCAAAGCCCTGTACAATTGCAGTACGACTTCCTTACTGTTGTACTCCAATCCCCTTGCAATAAAGGCCAACATGCCATTTGCCTTCCTAATTGCTTGCTGTATCTGCATGCTAACTTTCTGTGTGAGGTATGAGGAGACTTAAATCTCTCTGAACACCCTTAAAGGGATCGCGCACCCAAAAAGATATTAACAGAAACATTGCATCAATGAAACAATCATGTCTCTAGCTATTAAACTCTCCACATTGAAATGTACAGTTCGTGATTATTTTGTATTTACATTTATTCTCTCATATGATTATAACCATCTGTGAAAATGTATAATTTTTTGTGACTTATTCCATAAGCATTCTTAAATGTTTATCAAATATTTATGTAAGTTCTCTATTATCCCAGGATTCAGGGAGACTCATCATCACTAACAGTATAATAACAAGATTCAAATATAAATTCCTCAGTGCTCAATTGCAGGCCTTTATGAAAATGCATGAACTATCATAACTGTCTTTGACAAAAAAGCATTCTAAACCATTCTGGTGAGCACATTAAAAATGTATAGCCAACTCCCAAATGATCATTTCCTGCCTCAAGGTTGCTGTGATCTGACATTGGGCCTGAATAAAATTGTTCATTGTATTTCTACTCTGTTGATTCAAGCTTCCTTCAGATGCTTTCTTTTGTACTGAGCTGAAAAGTCCGCTTCCAGAAGTAGGCTCTCACTCCCTTCGCATTGAAACATGACTTTATGTATGAGATAATATGTGATGGCAAGTGGCAAATTGAACGATGAAACCACTTCACAGAATCATAGAATGGTTACAGCACAGAAAGAGACAATTCGGCCCATCGAGCCCGTGCCGGCTCTCTGCAAGAGCACTTCAGCTAGTCCTACTCCCCGCCCTTTCCCCGTAACGCTGCAAATTCTTTTCCTTCAGGTACTTATCCAATTCCCTTTCAAAAGCCACGATTGAATCTGCCTCCACCATCCTTTCAGGCAGTGAATTCCAGATCCTAACCACTCGCTGCATAAAAAAGTTTCTCCTCATGCTGCCTTTGGTTCTTCCGTCAATCACCTTAAATCTGTGTCCTCTGGCAATGGGAACAATTTCTCCCTATCCACTCTGTCCAGACACCTCATCATTTTGAACAAAGTAAATGGTTCAGAGCCTCACCATACATTCTGGCTGACCTTCCCAACTAATGGACAATTAACACTCTGGCATATCTTAAAAACACAGGCTGAAAGACAACAAAAAATGACTTATTAAGTAAACAAGATTAAAACAAAGTGGATCTGAGCTCAGTAAATGAATAGTTGGCTTCTTTCCACCACTTTAAAATAGTTTAAAAATAATGGAAGTCCTGAAAGCTTAATAATCTTTCCAAGATGGAATACTTAATTGTCAAGAAGAAAATATTATGTAAAATCAAATATTGAAGTGTTCCACTTAAGCCTAGCTCATTTGCTGCCTGCTGAAGCAAAGATACAATTAAGCAACCTGGATATGGGGCAATGGGTTGTACTCAGTATTCCCGGTAATTTTTGGGGGGTGCACGGCCCTTTTAAGGGGCTGTGTGGCCCATTCAAAATACCGCGTATGTGCGGTTATTCCCATTGAAAAGCTGGCGAGCCAACTGCGTGGGAGTCCAGAGAGCTGTGCGACCGCGAGGCTTAAAGGGAACATTGTTATACCCCTTTGCTTTGAAGTCTGAATCGGAAGATTAACCTACCAATTACATAGTATTGCCAATTAAAGTGATGTTTAAATGTACAGTAATTACCTGACAGGTCCAGAAAAGATTGGGAAGTCAAGTTTTTAAACAGAATCTTTAAGGCCGAGCTTTGGCCAGGCTGGGAAGGAAAATACATGAGGGTAATTAGAAGATATTTTGTTTAAAGAAAGAAAGAGCTTGCACTTATATAGCATCTGTCACGTCCTCAGGATGTCCCAAAATGCTTCACAGCCAATGAAGTGCTCGTGACGTGTAATCACTGCTGTAATGTAGGGAAACATGACAGCCAGATTGCGCACAGAAATATCCCATAAATAGCAATGGGCTAAATGATCAGACAATCTGTTTTAGTGATGTTTTTTTTTTTAAAAATTCGTAGCCAATCGTTCCAATTCTTTGTCAAATCACAAACGCCAGAGGTCACCTTGCACATGCCAAGGATCACTCTGCGCCAATGCTCTTAGCCAAAAGGCCTAGAGCCACTGCACCGTTCCTGGAAGTACTGCAATACCAGGTTCGTGCCATGGAGGTGGATGGGTCAAGCCACCCACACACCTCCGTGGAGGTGGATGGGTCAAGCCACCCCACCCACCTCCTGTTTCCAAAAAAGCAAGCATATACCTTCCTGACCAGGGAGAAACCACCCGGAGGTCATGGTGGCTGGTCAGGTCAGTTACGCATGATCTTAGCCAAAAGGATGTTTTAGTGATGTTGTTAGAGGGATAGATATCTCCAGGACACAGGGAGAACTTCCCTGTTCTTCTTCAAATGGCACAATGGGATCTTTGACATCCACTTCAGAGGGTAGGTGGGGCAAATCAAGCAAGATGACCCACTCGTGGGGAAGAATAGTGTGTTCATTATTTTTGTATTATTACATGAAGATAGTACTCATTAAATTAAGTGAGGCCAGATATAACTGTTCTCTGTGAAATAAGGTAGCTTAACAATTTGCATCAGGCTTCATCTCACCAGGTCTGTCTGGCTCCACCTTTGGAAAGATTGGAGGGCCACCTGCAAAAGATCTGGCTCAGATCATAAAGGGATACTACTGTTGCTCCCCTAGCTTACGCTATTGCAGCATTAGATATTGGGTGGTACAGGCATACCCTTAACTATAAGATGCTGAGACAACTTATGGGACTGGCTACCACCGCTGTACTCTGGAAAATATCTAAGCGCTGGATTTTACCAACCTTGGCGTGTCCGTGGCAGGCGCCTCGGTAGCAGGTTCCGGCCTCGCTGCACAAAGGTGCTCGGCTCCATCCAGGCTCTCCCATCGCTCCCTCCATATGCTTATGGAGGGAGTCACAGCACACAGGGAGGTTCTTTTCCCTTCCCATGGGCAAAAGAGACCTCCCCATGAGGCCAACGCAGCCTGGTTGCACATTGCAGAGGAGGGTACAAGCAGTGCTGTCATCAGGAGGATCTGGCTGCAGTGGTGTAAACTTTTCAATGATCTCAGTAGATCACGAAACGTTACTGCAAAATCACACTCAACCTCATCCTGCTGTGCCACTCATCATATCCCCATCACTCTACCTTCCCTACCCTACTCCTGCAAATCTTTACTCACCCCAACTTATCTTGCACCTCAACCCATCCCTCTCTATCTACATTATCACTTCCCCATCTCACTAGCCACCCTCACACTAGCCACCCTGATCCTCGTCCAATCATACCAATTAACACACAAGGGTAGGAATTTAGAAAAAGCAAGGAATCATTAGCACCTTTTTACAACTTTCAACTGTTAGCGCCCCGAACGGGACTCTCGGGAATTTCGCCCTCCTCGTGTCTAAGGGAACATTTCTCAATCAGCTGGGAGCTTTGACTTGACATTTGAAGCTGTCAACTCATCAGCAGAAACAATGGCCGGTGACCTCCCACATCAGCTTCACAGACGAGGTCGAGGCACAGCGGGAAACCGGTGGGCGACCTGTTAAAATCAAAAAGCTGGGGAAAAAAGCATTGCTAAGTGGCTGTAAACCAGCCACTACTGATTTCAGTTACCTCCCCGCCGCTGTGTGTCGGGTCTGCTCAGCGCCGACAGAGCCGATATTTGGTAAAGGAGTGTGGCGGCGGGTTGACAGCAGGGTCCTGACAAAAGCAAACACTTTCCCACCCATCCCTCCACCAATCGTGCCTGCTGACCCACCCCAGAAAATTACCCCCAAAATGTTTTTTGGCAGTTGATGCCTTGGAAGAGGACTTTTCTGTGTATTGACTGCTATCCTGCAGTAGTGAAGAAACACATAAATTGAGACTAGAACACTAAGAGACAGCTCTTTTTTCCCCAATGTTCTCAAACGACTGGTGAAAATGGAAGAGTGTGCAATTTGGTTGGTGAACTGCACAATTTCTGCAATTAAGATTTTGTTAGCAATCACCAAATAAAAACCAACCAATCATGATGCATCTTCAGTAACAATCTTCATCTTTTTTCAGCTGCTGTTGAGACAATTGTAGGAGTGTAAATACCTGGAATCTCTACCTCTCTTTCCTCCTTTAATAAGAACATAAGAACATAAGAAATAGGAGCAGGAGTAGGTCATACGGCCCCTCGAGCCTGCTTCGCTATTCAATACGATCATGGCTGATCCGATCATGGACTCAGGTCCACTTCCCTGCCCGCTCCCCATAACCCCTTATTCCATTATCGTTTAAGAAACTGTCTATTTCTGTCTTAAATTTGTTCAATGTCCCAGCTTCCACAGCTCTCTGAGGCAGCGAATTCCACAGATCCACAACCCTCTGAGAGAAGAAATTTCTCCTCATCTCAATTTTAAATGGGCGGCCTCTTATTCTAAGATCATGCCCTCTAGTTCTAATCACCCCTATCAGTGGAACTATCCTCTCTGCATCCACCTTATCAAGCTCCCTCATAATCTTATACGTTTCGATAAGATCTCCTCTCATTCTTCTGAATTCCAATGAGTAGAGGCCCAACCTACTCAACCTTTTCTCATAAGTCAACCCCCTCATCCCTGGAATCAACCTAGTGAACCTTCTCTGAACTGCCTCCAAAGCAAGTATATCCTTTCTTAAATATGGAAACCAAAACTGCGCGCAGTATTCCAGGTGTAGCCTCACCAATACCCTGTATAACTGTAGCAAGACTTCCCTGCTTTTATAATCCATCCCCTTTGCAATAAAGGCCAAGATTCCATTGGCCTTCCTGATCACTTGCTGTACCTGCATACTAATTTTTTGTGCTTCATGCACAAGTACCCCCAGGTCCTGCCGTACTGCAGCACTTTGCAATCTTTCTCCATTTAAATAATAACTTGCTCTTTGATTTTTTCTGCCAAAGTGCATGACCTCACACTTTCCAACATTATACTCCATCTGCCAAAATTTTGCCCACTCACTTAGCCTCTCTATGTCCTTTTGCAGATTTTTTGTGTCCTCCTCACACGTTGCTTTTCCTCCCATCTTTGTATCGTCAGCAAACCTGGCTACGTTACACTCAGTCCTTTCTTCCAAGTCGTTAATATAGATTGTAAGTAGTTGGGGTCCCAGCACTGATCCCTGCGGCACCCCACTAGTTACTGATTGCCAACCAGAGAATGAACCATTTATCCTGACTCTCTCTTTTCTGTTAGTTAGCCAATCCTCTATCCATGCTAATATATTACCCCCAACCCCGTGAACTTTTATCTTGTGCAGTAACCTCCTTAAAACTTACCTCTTTGACCAAGCTTTTGGTCACCTACTGTAATTTCTACTTATGTGACCCGGTGTCAAATGTATTTGTTTTGTCTTATAACACTGCTGTGAAGTACCTTGGGACATTTTGCTATGTTAAAGGCGCTATATAAATAAAATTGTTGTTGTTGTTGAAGGTTTACACCATATTTCTGGGGTTTTCAAGGTTTCAACAGGACACGCACAGAAATTCACCCTGTATTATTTTTAAAACGCTTAAGGATAGACTTTTGTCTTTACTGCCTGGGTGTTAAGTGTCACCCGGGTGGAGCACATAGAGGAAAGTCAGTGTGGGAGGACTGCCTGGTCAATTTTCCTTTCACAATGGACAGGCTCCAGCATGACCATGTGATCCTCCTCATCTGATTCTTCTCTCCACGCTTTGGTCAGGTGATGCTTAGCACCCAGACAGCAAAGGTGAAAATCTTTTCTTGTTTGCCTATTCAGTTGGATGCAAAAGAAGCCGCGGCACTATTCGAAGAAGTTCTCCCAAATGTCCCAGGCGATATTCATCTGTAATTGTACGCCTTTGAAAACAGATTAACTGGTCATTTATCTCATTGATATCTGTGGGATCTTGCTGTGCTAGAACAGTCTCTCTTACAGACTCCGCCTGATAATGTCAAGTATTGCCTGGCCTAAGATACAACCATAAAGAAACCCGTTAATCTGTGTTCATGCTCCAAATCACACTGAAGTACTGCGTACAGTTTTGGTCTCTTTATTTCAGGAGGGATATATTTGCATTGGAGGCAGTTCAGAGAAGGCTAACGAGGCTGTTTCCTGAGATGAAGGGATTTTCATATGAGGAAGGGTTGAGCCGGATGGGCCTATACTCAGTGGAGTTTAGAAGAATGAGAGGTGATTTTATTGAAGCGTATGGGATTCTGGAAGGCTTGACAGGATGGATGCAGAGAGGATGTTTCCCCTTGTGGGGAAATCTAGAGCTAGGGGGCATAGTTTCAGAATAAACAGTCGCCCATTTGGATCGGAAATGGGGAGGAATTTCTTCTCTTGGAGGGTCATGAGTCTTTGGAATTCTCTAACCCAGAGAGCTGTGGAGGCTGGGTCATTGAATATATTTAAGGTGGAGCTGGACAGATTTTTGAATGATGAGGGAGCCATGGGTTATGGGGAGCGGGAAGGGAAGTGGAGTTGAGGCCAAGATCATATCAGCCATGATCTTATTGAATGGCGGAGCAGGCTCAAGGGGCAAAATATTCTACTCCTACTCCTATTTCTTATGTTCTTATATTCTAAGAAATGACAACCTGCACTGTGAGGGAAAGTGCTGCCTTTATTTAATGAAAGGATAGCAGAGTATTACAGAAATTGCCTTGCAATGGTAAACACCATTGCTATACCCACCCCAGACAATGACGATTAAATATAACATAGTCACTAATAAATCAAATGGGGAATTCAGAAGAAACTTCTTTACCCAGAGAGTGGTGAGAATGTGGAACTCGCTACTACAGGGAATAGTTGTGGCGAATAGCATGGATGCATTTCAGTGGAAGCTAAGAACATGAGGGAGAAAGGAATAGAAGAATATGCTGATAGGGTGAGATGAAGTAAGGTGGGAGGAGCCTAGTGTGGAGCATAAACACCGGTGTGGGCCTGTTGGGCCGAATGGCCTGTTTCCGTGCTGTACAATTCTATGTAATTCATTGTAAATTGCCTAATGCGTTTGCCAGCAAAACAACAGAGACTACACCTCAAAAGTAATTAATTGGCTAGCAAGTACTTTGAGATGGCCTGAGGATGGGGATGGGAATGGCCCTTTATAAATGCAAGCTCCTTCTTTCTTTAAATTGAAAACATCCACTCTGAAATTATTTTATAATGCCATGGCCAGCAACAATGGCCCTGAATTTGTGGTAAGTGGTGAAGCAACAGCGCTTGCCGCTGACCTCGGGGAAAGCTACCCACAAAGATCCCGCGATGTCAGTGGCATGAATATCAGCTCTCCTGACCTTGGTTTGATTCTGGTGCCAAGTCAAGCAAATCTCCAGCAACAGTGGTGCCATCAAGCAGGCTGATCAGCCAATCACATTGAAAAATTCTCACAGACAGCAAACCAGGAAGTAAAATGCACAAATTCAAATTCACTTTTTATAAATTTTACAGAGCAAAATAAAGATTGGGACATACATATAAGATTAAGGTAGAAGCTGAAATATCATAAATAAACTTTAAAAAAATTTATTATTTTAAAAGCCATGTCATTCTTAATCATATTTATGGAAATATTTGACATTCCACAAATATAAAATTTGTTTTTCAGGACTAGAATGCTTGTTTAGCAATGAATATGACTTTAAAAACCCAGTTATACCTCTTTCAACAGGGCTTAACTTTTTCGGTGGGGGAGGGGGTAACAAATTACAATGATATTTCAGCGTAATAGGGGAAGTTTTTGTCCTTCATTGTAATTTGTATTGACTGCCGGCTCTGGGGAGTTCCACAATGCAATTTGTGATGGAGCAGGGAATGACTGACGGCAGCTTCAAGATTTTCGCATCTATCTGGGCATGCACTAAATCCTGAAGTTGCAGTCAGTTTTAGAGAGATAATGACGCGAACGCTGACAATTTTGGCATCATTTCCACCGCAAAATCCGGGCCAATCTGTATCGCCACATAAGAACATAAGAACATAAGAATTAGGAACAGGAGTAGGCCATCTAGCCCCTCGAGCCTGCTCCGCCATTCAATAAGATCATGGCTGATCTGGTCGTGGACTCAGCTCCACTTACCCGCCCTCTCCCCGTAACCCTTAATTCCCTTATTGGTTAAAAATCTATCTATCTTTGACTTGAAAACATTCAATGACCTAGCCTCAACTGCTTCCTTGGGCAGAGAATTCCACAGATTCACAACCCTCTGGGAGAAGAAATTCTTTCTCAACTCGGTTTTAAATTGGCTCCTCCGTATTTTGAGGCTGTGCCCCCTAGTTCTAGTCTCCCCTACCAGTGGAAACAACCTCTCTGCCTCTATCTTGTCTATCCCTTTCATGATTTTAAATGTTTCTATAAGATCACCCCTCATCCTTCTGAACTCCAATGAGTAAAGACCCAGTCTACTCAATCTATCATCATAAGGTAACCCCCTCATTTCTCGAATCAGCCAAGTGAATCGTCTCTGTACCCCTTCCAAAGCTAGTATATCCTTCCTTAAGTAAGGTGACCAAAACTGCACGCAGTACTCCAGGTGCGGCCTCACCAATACCCTATACAGTTGCAGCAAGACCTCCCTGCTTTTGTACTCCATCCCTCTCGCAATGAAGGCCAACATTCCATTCACCTTCCTGATTACCTGCTGCACCTGCAAACTAACCTTTTGGGATTCATGCACAAGGACCCCCAGGTCCCTCTGCATCTCAGCATGTTGTAATTTCTCCCCATTCAAATAATATTCCCTTTTACTGTTTTTTTTCCCAAGGTGGATGACCTCACACTTTCCGACATTGTATTCCATCTGCCAAACCTTAGCCCATTCGCTTAACCTATCCAAATCTCCTTGCAGCCTCTCTGAGTCCTCTACACAACCCGCTTTCCCACTAATCTTTGTGTCATCTGCAAATTTTGTTGCACTACACTCTGTCCCCTCTTCTAGGTCATCTATGTATATTGTAAACAGTTGTGGTCCCAGCACCGATCCCTGTGGCACACCACTAACCACTGATTTCCAACCGGAAAAGGACCCATTTATCCCGACTCTCTGCTTTCTGTTCGCCAGCCAATTCTCTATCCATGCTAATACATTTCCTCCGGCTGGCTGAATATATTGAGATTTGAAAGGATTTTTATTCTGTATGTTCTGGTTGTGGAATAGATTCCCATTGAAATAGCTGATGATTCAGCACATTGATATATTCCTACATTCATTGCAGTATATGGGAATGATAGCATAGTGGTTATGTTACTGGACTAGTAAATCCTGAAGGCCTGGACTAGTGATCTCGGGACATGAGTTTAAATCTCATCATGGCAGTTGTGTAATTTAAATTCAGTGAATTAAATAAATCTGTAATAATCAGCTAGTATCAGTAATGGTGACTTGTTTTGTCATAAAACCCCATCTAGTTTACTAATGTCGTTTAGGGAAGGAAATCTGCTGATCTTTTCTGGTCTGGACTATATGTAACTACAGACCCACAGCAATGTGGTTGACTCTTTGCTGCCCTCTGAGTTGTACCAAAAAAGTATCACCACATGGACTGCAGCGGGTCAAGAAAGTGGCTCACCACCACCTTCTCAAGGGCAAGTAGGGATGGGCAATAAACGTCGGTCTTACCTGTGACGCCCACATCCCATGAGCAAATTTTTAAAAACTACAACGGTGACTACACTTCAATAAAGTAATTCTTTGGCGATAAAGCTTTTTGGGATATCCTGAAGTCATGAAAGGTGATATATAAAGGCAAGTTTTTCCTTTTTTTTTCATTGCTTTAAAAGGAGATGGACAATATCTCATTTAGAGTGGTTTGAGGGTTATGGGACTAACCCATGGATCTAGTTAACTAAATACCTGAATGATGTTATGGCTTCAGTTCTGTTGGGACCATAGGAATGTTTTTATTTTATGTGGAATCCAATCATAGAAAATTGTCTAGTTTTAGATAGATATCCTGGATTTTGTAATTGCCTCTTGAAGGGTTATTGACAGTTGTCGGAACGTTACAAATTGTACATGGTTCTAATAGTGGACCTGTGGAAGAAAGAATCTATGAATCTATGGCTTATGGAAAAGGGAAGGGTTAAATTCTGTTTTTGCTATGCTTAAAGAAATAATAGGACTAGAAAAATAGCCACGCTTTTTTAGCCTTGAAACTTAGAGATGCAATTAGGTGACCATCTGGTATTAAAAGGGAGTCTCCTTTTGCCTTTTCTTATCAGACTGTGAACAGAGAGAAACTATGCAAGGAAAGATAGAGTGTGTACTTCCCGAGACGACCTTTGTACTCGCGGGACTAATGAATAAGATTCCTTTTATATTTCTGTATTCAATTTCTGTATAAAGATAGGGACAATTTGCCTGTACGGCAGAGTTTTTGCCTTGGTACGGTCCAAGCAAGCTCTCCAAGATATCTTGTTAGCTTTAGTAATAAACTTCTCTCGAAGCAAATTCTGAAAGTCTCCGCCTGAGTTCATTTAAGCTAAATTTCCTCGACAGATTCTGGCGTAGTCCGGCAGGATCTCTAAAAAAAACGAGATCCAAAAGAACTAAATTTAACTTTTAAAGAGAAAAGAGGAATATTTCCTCGACAGATTCTAAAGAAAAGAGGAATTTTTAAGGACCTTCCTAGCTGAAAGGAGGAAGGTGCCTAGGCCGTCCTAGCTGAAAGGGGGACGGGCCGCCGAGATCCCCGAGAGGGTGAGGTATAAGGTAGCTACCGCCAAGAAGCTAAAATAACAAAAAGGCAAAAGGAGACCCCGAGCTGAGCGGAAAAGAGAACACCGGTGAGCGCTTTGTAAATTATTGTATATTTTGTAGGATTGTCCTAACTCTCATTTCAGAAAAGATCGCGAGACATTGCACCCGGTAGAATGGGAAACGGCTCTAGTCGAGCAGGGCGCTCGCGCTCAGTTCCTAGAAAAGGAAAGAAAGACGACCTCTCAACTGAAAGAATGAAAGTACATCCTAAGACTGAGAAAAGAATCCGTAAGGTAGTAAAGCAACGAGAGAAGGTAGGAGATCCCATTGTGCCGCCCGGCTCGCCGGCGGACACTGTAATTAAAGAAACAGCAGACGACAGATACGCGGTCACGTTTACTAGCGATTTGTACGGTTGGTCTGATGGGGATTGGCCATATGGAGGAAGTTTTAAATTGTCCTTAATTGAGGAATGGAGACAGACCACCAAAAATGGGACAGGGGACCCCAGTTGGGATAAAGATTATATGGAGAATTGTTTTAAAAAATGGACAGAGGTGGCAAAGAGGCACCAGCCCCTAAAAATAAAAAGAAAGAGGAGGAGGGTAAGGAGAAGCCCCCTCCCTCTTACAGCCCCCCCGAGTGCCCCGGTTTTGACCGCTTCCCCTGTCGGCTTATATCCCCGTCTTCCAACCACCAAACCGGATGATTGGCAGGAGATTATAGAAATAGTGGCCGCTCAGCTGGATAAGACAGGCCGATTCCTCCACTACCCCCACGACACAAGCCCCCGTGTAATGATCAGAACAACGGCTGTCCTAAAGCCCTGGACACCGGGGGAAGCTCGGGATATGATATCAGCTGCCCCTAATCCTGTTAAGAAGCCAGTAGCCTTTCACAACTGGCTTGAGCAAACCTGTACCATTTATTAAAGGGAGCTAAAAAGCATGGAGATATAGGGGAAGTCACCCGCTGCTTGCAGAAAGCAGAAGAATAGATTTTGCAGGCAGATGGAAAAATAGTTGGGACGAGCATGCAGGAATACCAATGGATCAAAATGAACCTTTGGCAGTGCAAACCTTGTTAAATTGTATGTTGCCACAACAAGCAAGAACATACAAAATAAGGGTTTTGGACTGGCAAGGAAAAAGTTGGAAAGAGATAGTTACAGTACTGGCTAACATGGATAGAGAGGGACTATTTACCTATAAGGAAAATAAGGCTAAAACAGCAGGTCAGTAAATCAGCAAAAGGGACGAGGACAGGCACAGAATAATCAGCATAGGGATGCCCCGGAGGCTTAGTGGTACAGGCGGCAGCTCTCCGCTTATCGGCAGACATAGAAGAAAACCCTCTGGCAGTAGTAAAAGTAGGAGACACTTATGTGAAATTCCTGGTGGATACCGGTGCTACTATGTCTTCTGTACCATCCTCTGTGGGATTACCTGTAAGCAACACCACCGTCTGAAGTATGGGTGTGGCCGGTATCCCCATGAAAGAATTTTTATCTGAACCTACCAAATTGATAATTGAAGGACAATCAGTTAATGATGAGACTTTGAAAGTCTCTAAAACAACACCGCTCCCTTTATTGGGAAGACAGACTTTGTGCAAACTAGGAGCCACAATTTATTGCACAAAGGAAGGAATGTACATGGAGCTCCCTCCAAATAATATTCATCAGTTCTTTAATGGGATTAAAAAAGAGAAAAGGGAGGATAACAAAGAAAAGGCTGCCCTCTATTGTTGGCAATTGATTGGCAACTTCTATTCCCCCTTGATACATGAAGTTATACAAAACTTAAAAGCTAAATTTGACTCTAATACTGAAGCATTGATGTATATAATTTTGACAAGCTTTGAGGCAGTTCAGCTTCACTGTACAGTCTGGTACACTCGTCAAAAAGCTGAAACTTACCAGTGTTTGGTACAATCCTTTTTAAATAGAGAAGAAATAGTAGAAGCTACGCCCCGCATTTATTTTGGACCAGAAGGATTGGGGGTAGCCATCGATTTGACACCCTTACAGCAGCAGCGGTTTAGAGAAGCGAACTCGACACCCCATCTGACCTTGGCTGTAAAACCGCCAGCGAAACCTAAAGATATGGGTCCGATGATTGTAGGAATAGAAAGAGAAAAACAGCAACACGGCTATCAACCTTGGGCAGTAATAAAATTGCAAAATGTTCAGATAGACTTTATCACCCACAACAGGGGGATTCTCCAGTGGAAAGGTAAAAATCATGCCTCCACTTTTGAAAAACAGCAACCCCCAGAACAACCAAGCCCTAAGCTGCCAATGGCATTGAATCAAGTATCTTCTGAACTTTGGGCAAAGCATAAGAATCATGTTGGGCAAGTACATTCTGCAGTACCCCATCAGGTACAATTGATAAAGAATGCCGTGTTACCAAGCATTAGGCAGTACAGACTGCCTCCAGAGGCAGAAAATGGGATAGAGCCAGTCATTTCTGCATTGTTGGAACAAGGAGTTTTAGAAAAGACACAGAGCCCGTGTAACACTCCGATACTGCCCATACCAAAGGTTAATAGGCCGAATGAATGGAGATTTGTGCAAGATCTGAGAGCTATTAATAAGATAGTAGTCGCTATCACCCCTGTGGTACCGGACACCAACATTATACTATCTGCTATACCACCAACAGCAACTGTCTTTACTGTAATAGACCTGTGTTCAGTTTTTTTCTCTATCCCGTTAAATCAAGAGAGTCAGTATCTGTTTGCTTTCACCCACAAGAAGCAGCAGTACACATGGACCAGGTTGCCTCAAGGATACACCGAAAGCCCCGCAGTATATGCAGCAGCAGTAAAAAGAGACCTTGAAGACTGTTCATTATCAGACCAGTCTGTACTGCTGCAGTATGCGGACGATTTGCTTGTGGCTTCTAGCCACGGATACAGGTGCATGCAAGACTCCCTAAAACTGTTACAGCACCTATGTGAAAGAGGGCACCGAGTGTCGTTACAAAAGTTACAATTTTGTCAGACTCAAGTCCAGTACCTGGGTTTTCACATATCTCAAGGGCAAAGGCAGCTAGGACCAGAAAGAATTCAGACAATCGAGAATGGGATGCGGTCCTAAGATCAGCTGCCCTGAATAATGCCCCACCCAAGGTGGAGTGGTGCCCAGAGAGAGAGGAGGCATTTAAACAGTTAAAGAAAGCCATTGTTTTGGATCATCCATGTACTGTCATTACAGCCCATGCTGTGTTATTACTTTTGAATTTAGCTGCCACACAACACTTTACAGCGTCTCGAAGAACAGGTTATGAAGTATTACTGCTGTCACACCCTAACTACACCTTTCGACGTGCAGTGAACCCAGCCACCTTTCTTCCTACTAAAGAAGTAGAGGATCCAGACCAGCATGATTGTCTGTTAACGGTGGAAGTAGCCACTTTACCAAGACCAGATTTGCTCACAGAGCCCATGGACAATCCTGATCTTAGTCTCTATGCGGATGGATCATCACATAGGCCAACGGATGATTTGTTTTTGGCAGGCTATGCTATTGTAAATCCCTACGAAACTGTTGAAGCATTCGCCCTGCCTCCCGGAACCTCGGCTCAGGCTGCTGAATTGTTTGCCCTCACTAGAGCTTGTATAATAGCTAAAGATCATACTGCTAATATCTATACTGATTCTAGATATGCATTCGGTGTGGCCCATGATTTTGGACAACTGTGGAAATAACAGAGGCTTTATCACCTCTGGTGGAAAGCATATTAAGCACTCTCAACTGGTGCTTAATCTATTAGACGCCATTCAGTTGCCAAGTAAGGTAGCTGTTATCAAATGTGCAGCTCACACAACTGGTGAGGATGAAGTATCAGTAGGAAATAGGAGGGCTGACGAAGCAGCCAAACAGGCCGCTTCGGCACAGGCAGGCTGCCTTCAAGCAGTCTCAGTTTCCCCTCCACAGGTACTTGACATCCAACAACTTAAAACAGCCCAACAACAAGTTACCATGCAGGAAGGAAGAACTTGGGAAAACCAGGGTTGTTTTTAAAAAAAACGACATTTGGTATCACCCTGATGGGCGAACTGTTTGCCCTAGATCTCTATTTTTGCCCCTGTCTCGCCTAGCACACGGTCAGGCTCACATGGGCAAAGGAGGGATGATACATGCTATTAATGCACAGTGGTATGCACCAGGAATAACAGTAGTAATTGAGAAAGTTGCTAGAACATGCCAAATTTGTCAACAAAATAACAGAGGTAAAACACCTGCTGGATATGATCATCTACCCCAGCCAAGTATGCCCTTTGAAAATTTGCAAATTGACTTTGTCCACATGCCTCCAGTATCAGATCTTAAGTATCTATTAGTCATAGTAGATATGTTCACAAGGTGGGTAGAAGCGTACGCCACTAGGAAAGACGATGCCCGAACAGTAGTAAAAATTCTATTTAAAGAAATAGTACCAAGATATGGGATACCTATGGGAATCAACAGTGACAGGGGAACCCACTTCACCGGAAAAATAGTGCAAAACCTTGCAGAAGCGTTAGGGTTCCAGTGGAAGTTACATATACCATATCAACCACAGTCCTCGGGAATGGTAGAAAGAGTAAATGGGACAATAAAATCTACTCTTACCAAGGTATGTCAGGAGACTGGACTGAAGTGGCCAGAAGCCTTACCATTAGTATTGTATACAATGAGAAACCAGAAAAACCGAAACACTGATTTAACACCACATGAAGCCTTATTGGGAAGACCAATGCCTACTGGCGTAAAACCACCACTGGCAGATGAAAAAATAGCATTAATTTGGAATGATGAAATAGCAAGAAGTCTGCATGAACAAATAAAGCAGACACAGGTGCCCCTGTCGGAAGGAAATGCACCTTTCAGACCTGGAGATCAAGTGTTAGTAAAAACATTAAATAAAGAATCCTTTTCTCCTAGGTGGAAAGGACCGTATCAGATAATTCTCACAACACGAACCGCTTTGAAGTTAGAAAAGCACCCGAACTGGGTGCATGTAACCCGCTGTAAATATTATTTCCCCAACGAATTACAGCCGAAGGAAAAGGCATTGAACCAGGACGTACTACGGTCGCCCGACTAAGAAAACAGCCATCTTCTAGCTGAAGAACTGTACCTGCTCTTGTATTAAATATTTGGACTTGAAAATATTGCCCAAAATTTAAAGGAGATTGGGTCGATGAGAAGAATATGACACATCACCAGAGGGGATGTGCTAGGTGGCCATTCGGAATGGTATGTCCCTATCAGACCGCCATACACGAACCATGCTCACTGCAGCACTCCATTGGAGTATGTAAATGGGAATTAAAGCTAACAAATTTTGTATAAACCCCCCAGTAATAAATGCGTGAGAAGAGTCTACACCCTGTATGATCCTGAAGTAAAAAGAACTTATACCTTTGGGCAGTGGAAAAATGTAGAAAAATATCTGTCTATGCACAAGATTGAACCCTGATCCCCTGTAATTAATTTGACCAGACTGCACAATTTGATACGGAATGACAAGAAAATTGAGGAAGCTCTGTCAAAGCAAGGCAGAGACATCCACCAATTTAGAGTCGAAATGAGTTACAAGAAGGGGCAACTAGTAAGAATCGCAGACGAAGTCACCTCTTTGACAGTACACCACTGGTGGGATGTGCTTACCGGATGGTCCCCAAAAGCTACACCCCATAGTAATCGTAGGTGTGGTTATGCTTGTATTATTAATAATCCTTTGCGGAATGTGGATAAAACATTTTTAAAAATTTAATTAGTCAAGTAATAAACCCCCTTTTGCTCAAGAAGAGAATATAGGAAATTGTGTTGATCTAAAAAATAAAAAGATCAACAAGGAGGGAATTGTGGAAGAAAGAATCTATGAATCTATGGCTTATGGAAAAGGGAAGGGTTAAATTCTGTTTTTGCTATGCTTAAAGAAATAATAGGACTAGAAAAATAGCCACGCTTTTTTAGCCTTGAAACTTAGAGATGCAATTAGGTGACCATCTGGTATTAAAAGGGAGTCTCCTTTTGCCTTTTCTTATCAGACTGTGAACAGAGAGAAACTATGCAAGGAAAGATAGAGTGTATACCTCCCGAGACGACCTTTGTACTCGCGGGACTAATGAATAAGATTCCTTTTATATTTCTGTATTCAATTTCTGTATAAAGATAGGGACAATTTGCCTGTACGGCAGAGTTTTTGCCTTGGTACAGTCCAAGCAAGCTCTCCAAGATATCTTGTTAGCTTTAGTAATAAACTTCTCTCGAAGCAAATTCTGAAAGTCTCCGCCTGAGTTAATTTAAGCTAAATTTCCTCGACAGGACCTGATGGACTAAATAATCTTTTCTTGTTCCTTCAGCTGTCAGCTGTGGCTCAGTGGGTAGCACTCTTGCCTCTGAGTCAGAAGGTTGTGGGTCCAAGAAGACTTGAGCCCAAAAATCTAGGCTGATACTCCAGTGCTGAGGGAGCGCTGCACTGTTGGAGGTGCTGTCTTTCGGATAAACCGAGGCCCCGTCTGCCCTCTCAGGTAGATGTAAAAGATTCCACGGCACTATTTCGAAGAAGGTTAGGGGAGTTATCCCCGATGTCCTGGCCAATATTTATCCCTCAATCAACATCACAAAACCAGATTGTCTGGTTATTATTTCTCTTTGTGCGAGCTGGCTGTGCGCAAATTGGCTGCCCCATTTCCTACATTACAGTAGTGATTACACTTTAAAAAATAAATATTTAATTGGCTTTGGACTGTCCTGAGGTTACGGAAAGCACTATATAAATGCAATTCTTTTTTTCTTTTCATCTTTCCTTGGGCCACATTCTGCTGATTAAATAACGGCAAGTTTGATACATGCGCCTTTATTCGTGTGTAAATTGTCCAGCAACTTATGGCGAGGAAGCCACAAACTGCTTGACGATTTGCATCACTCCACTGTCAGCCTCCTGGTGAGTTTGAAGAAGATGCTACATTAATTACCAACTAATTTCATCGCAGAAAATTAGGGCTGGTACTTAACAGCGTAAGGACCCTTTTAATGATGAGACTAATGTTCCTGCAATGTCCATAAAGGGAACAATTGAAACTGTGGTGTTTGGTTCCTGTTGGTCGTAAATTGTCGCTAAAGATTTTTAATATTGAAATAACTTTTTTTAAATTTTACTTTTCCTGTCTGTCTCTTTTTTTTCTCTCTCTTAATCTAATTCTTCCCTTTCTTTATTTCTCTTTCTATACCTAATTTGATTCCAATTCTCCCTATTTCCTTCTCCATCCTTCTCCCCTCTTTCTTTCTCTATCCTTAAATCACATTGGTTAAGGAGGTTGACTATTAGTCCCGCCATTCACCGAGGATCCAGATTGAACTCGCTTTTCAGCTCGTACTTCCAGCAATCTGCTGCACAAATATTTTTCGAGATGAAGGCTGAGGGTGAAAGTCTAACTGACGGGGAACACTGTGAGATGCAAACTCTGGGCCAACTTATGAGTGACAGGTGATGAATAGGTTACAGTCAGCGTCATGAATATACTTGCTTTGGAGATGGTTCAGAGAAGGTTCACTAGGTTGATTCCAGAGATGAGGGGTTTGACTTATGAGGAAAGGTTGAGTAGGTTGGGCCTCTACTCACTGGAATTCAGAAGAATGAGAGGCGATCTTATCGAAATGTATAAGATTATGAGGGGGCTCGACAAGGTGGATGCAGAGAAGATATTTCCACTGACGGGGGAGACTAGAACTAGGGGGCATAATCTTAGAATATGGGGCCGCCCATTTAAAACTGAGATGAGGAATTTAATCTCTCAGAGGGTGGTAAATCTGTGGAATTCGCTGCTTCAGAGAGCTGTGGAAGCTGGATCATTGAATAAATTTAAGACAGAGATAGACAGTTTCTTAACCGATAAGGGGTTATGGAGAGCGGGCAGGGAAGTGGACCTTTGTCCATGATCAGATCAGCATGATCTTATTGAATGGCGGAGCAGACTCAAGGGGCCGTATGGCCTACTCCTGCTCCTATTTCTTATGTTCTTATGAATGGAGATATTTAGCAAAGTGTTTTTTAATAAGGATGGTGTACGTTTGTGTGTTAGTTACTCTGCACCAAGGAGAGCAAAGTGAGACTGTTTTATGGAAAGAAAGAAAAACTTGCATTTATCATGTCACTTTGACATTGTACTGACAACTCGTGGAATATAACAGACATTTCCTCACAGTTGTTACCAAAATAAATGAATGCCAGGAAATCGATATTGGAGGAGTTTATTTTCAGCTCCCACCACTTATTATTAAACAATAAATATTAATGGTTGGGAGTTGTACTACGGATTCCTTTATAATGAAGTTGATATTCTGCAGCATGTTCTCTGAAATGTTATTGTCATCCTAAACTAGATAGCAAGGAGAGTAGAAAGCATAAAATGAAAATAAATGAATTTAAAACAAATATAAGCGTTACAGATTTATTTTTCACAGTGCATATTTCTTAGTTAGTTCTAGATTTAGCCCGAGCTGCTAGGTGAATTCTGTAATGGTAATGTTGAATACCAAAAGGAATGGAAGAACATTTAGGAACCAGAGCAATTACTTTGGGCTCTTTCCCGGTGTCCTGGCCTGGTGTGCCAATAGTAACCACAAGATGCATTAGCCTGAGTACTAACCTTCACTGTCCCGTTTTATGTGGCAGTCATAGCAGAGCCCTCAGAACAAAAATAATCCTAGTTCAAATGAAAACACCATTCGGTGCTAATTTAGAAAAAAGGCCAGAATTTTAATCTGGAGGCAGGTCGGGAGCAGGGAGTGGGGATGGCGGGGGGAGGAGGGAGCTAGTAAGCAGTCAGGAAACCTGGAAGAGGCTAGCTGGCTGTTGGGTGGGTAGGACTGCAGCACTAGGCCGCATAGAGGAGGGAGAGAGGGAATTAGGGGAAGGCGGGGTGGTGGTCAAGGGCCGAAAGGAGGATCGGAGGCCTCAGGTCAGGGGGAGATCGGGGGGGGGGGGATAGATTGAAGGCTTCATGGAGGGAGATCGGAGGCCTTGACGGGGGAGGTCGGTGGGGGGGGGAGATCGGAAGGGTCGGGGGGTGGTCTCATCGCGGGGGTGGGTGGAGCAGGGACGCTAGAGTGTAAAGGCACTTACCTGCTGAACCCAGCAGTCCTCGCCTTACTTTAGCTGGTGGGTTCCCCAAGGCCCGGGAAAGCCGACTAGCCAGAGATAAATTTGAAACGGTGGATCACCTAGAGGCACACCAGCCTCATTATAATATTTAAATGGGCGATCCGCCTCCTGGGAGCGGATTTTCTGCCCGGCCCCGGCTCATCTCCATTGAAACCGGAGGTGGGCGGTTTGGGGATGGGTTTGGGTCGGGATTCAGTTTTTTAACACTTTAACCTCCCACCCGAGCCCAGACCACTACTTTATTGAATTAAAATCCCCCCAGAGTTCCTGTAAATCAGAGCACTAAGCTACAGGGGTGCCTAGGATTAAACACTCGTGTTCAGAAGATCAGACCAGCAGTGGGAAACATCTATATTGTCCATCACGCTGCATTTTGTATTAGTGACTACAGCAGAAGCTAGGCTGGAGCCATTTCTTTTACTCAACTAGATGCCCTGTCTCATTTTATTTTTAAAGCATCTCCATTTATTTGTTAGTTCAATGAAATTGGCCATAGAATGATACAGCACAGAAAGAGGCCATTCGGCCCATCTTGTCTCGAGATCCATCTGATGAAATATTTCAGGGAGCCATTGTAAGGGTTGGATTTTTGGGCTTTTCCTGCTCCTGTTAGTGTCCCGGAGGGGCGGCAGTGGTGGCGGGAAGCACTTCCGGGTGGGCGGCCAGCTTGCAGTGCCTCGCCGGGACATTCGGTGCCAGTTTCGACGGGGCATGGAGCATTACCGCCCGGGAGAGGGGAGCCGGTGTGCAACGCCCCCTGATTGCAACACCAGCTTGATTTTTGGCTGCCACCCGACCCGTGACGCCCCACAGTGCACCGTGCTGGGACCGCCTGTGAAAGCTGTAGCGGCCACAGTGAGGTAAATAATGCCGACCTCAGGTAAGTGTGATTGTTTTTTTTTTGTGATTTATGTTGTGGTGGCGTGAGTTATTTATTGGGAATGTTTTTGGTGTTTTTTTTTTCAGGTTTTGTTCTCCTCCCCCCCACCCCCCCGCCCGCCAGGCCTCTCTTACAACGCTCTGAGGCCGGCTGTTTAGCTCAGGATTTTCAGTTGCTCAGCCGACCTAGCGCCCTCAGAGAGGTGTGTAACGTCGCCCTTAGTGCTCCGCCCCACACTCAGGGTCCAGCCGATGAATTTTGTTGACTACGGCACAAACTGTTCCCAGGCGCAAACTTTACCGCCCCGAAATGAGCATAACCGAAAATCCAGCCCCAAGAACCTTAGCAAGACAGCATGTTAAGTAACGTTGCAGGTCTGGGAAATTTTGTAGGAAAGCACGAACCATTATTTTGCACGGCAAAATGGGAAAAAAAATCTACTGATAGAAATGTTCTACCATTAAAAAATAAAGTTGCACATTTGGTGTCACAGAAGCAAATGAGTCAAGAGTTATTATTAATGTGAGAATGAGGAGAAATAGGAAGAAAAATTGCGTAAGTGACAAGCTGAATTTTGTTGAGAATTTTGATGATCTTTGAAGGCCACTGTTGATGATTGCTTGAAGAAAATTCAAGGAAAAATTGGGATAGAATGGAACAATTTCAAGGATGCCATATAGAAGGACAAACATAGAAACTGAGCAAAAAAACTTTTGTCGTTAGTGTAAAGCTCTATGGTGCAACAAGATAGGCGCTGAAGGTTAGTGATAGCAAAAGGATCAGGACATTTGAAAGGTGGTGATACCACTGGGACCTTCAAGTACACTGAACAGTTAAATGCTTCAATGATTTAATTGTTCTAGTTGTATATGAAGATGGAGTTTGTAATGTATGCACCTGTGAGTATGCTCACAGGTTTGTAGAGCTGTTGATGTAGGATTCCGTGGTGTAGCGGTTATCATGTTCGCTTTACATGTGAAAGATCCCCGGCGGGAACATTATATTGTTAAAAGTTAATTTGTTTCAATTGTCGGTTTTAGTGCCTGTTGGGGTAAAACAGAAGACTTCTCTTCCTCAAGGTGGACTCCCTGATATAAGGAATCGACACCCGCCCATCCATACAGTGACTACAGAATCACTGAAACGAAACCTCGGTTAACCAATTTTTATTCAAGCATGCAGGGGAAGTTTTCCGCTGAATACTTTTTCGATCAGAGGTTTTACAATTACAATTATGCAGTTTTTCGAGGTGTGCGACCTTCCTACAAAACCACCGATTGGCCTACTGCTATCAGCAAAGTTACATTGATTCGTCGACCCTAATCAGACTGGCTCCGAGTGCCTCTCCCCCACTAATCCATCTCCCATCACACGTCACCCTTCTGGAATGTGTTATTCAGTGGTGTCAACTTTGCCTCAGTTCCTCATGACGTGTTGATTAACTTTGTTTTCCAGGGTGGTGCCTCCTTACCCCTCTCTCAAGAACTCTATCAATACCATTCTGTTCCCATGCTGCTATAATCTATGTTTCCAAACATTTTACTGTCCTTGTTCTGTACTGAATATTTAAGTTTCCATTTGTCTGTACTAAGGTTAATACAACGGATGGTTCATTAACCATCAAGCTTTGCAACATAGCAAGCTTTGCTGCTTCCCCTTCTTAAAACCCATTCAAGAAGTATATAAGCGTGCTTTACATACATAAGCGAGTTTTACATATAATACAATCCGTATAAAGACAGAGGAACTCCCGATTCCTCAGAACCTCCAAATACTGATAAGCCCTACAATTTTTTATCCCTTTACAGTGCCCCTTTAATAAGGGGCCATTTGATTTACATTTGATTTACAGGTACAACCAAAAATAGTTGTAGAGCTGTTGAGTTGGGAATGGTTTAATAAGACTCAATAAAACCCCAGTCAGTTGGGTTCAGGGGATCCACGATGAGGTAAGTGATTGTGAGCTGGGGGATGAACTGGTAATGTGTAGTGTGTTCATCATCATAGGCAGTCCCTCAAAATCAAGGAAGATTTGCTTCCACTCTAAAAGTGAGTTCTCAGATGACTGTGAACAGTCCAATATAGGAATTAGTCTCTGTCACAGGTGGGACAGACAGTGGTTGAAGGAAACGGTGGGTGTGGAGTCTGGTTTGCCGCACGCTCCTTCCGCTGCCTGCGCTTGATTTCTGCATGCTCTCGTCGATGAGACGCGAGGTGCTCAGTGCCCTCCCAGATGTTCTTCCTCCACTTAGGGCGGTCTTTGGCCAGGGACTCCCAGGTGTCGGCGGGGATGTGTTTGTTAAACTTTTGATAATAAACCAATTTGTTCTTAATAGCAATGTGTTGCTGTGAATTCTTAAGCAAAGAACCCATGAAGCAAATACATTACTGAGTTGATGGCGAGGATCAAGACAAAGATTTTGGCTGTGCAAAAAAAGTACTTAGATGGACCATGCTGGATGGGCATGGGATGTGGATGTGAAGAAAAGAGACATCCACAAAAATTATGGTTGGGTTTCATCAAGCAGTGGGCTTAACCAAAATAAAGATTTCAGCCTGAAGACATTAGAGCCACAGCAGATGGAACTGGCACAATTTGGTTTGAACCTGCGCAAACATCCAACTTCAACTACAACTTCCAATTCCCTTTAGTGAAAGGCGGATTAGTGGACAGATTGCATTCACACGGAAGTCAGTTCTAATTGTCGCAATCTCCGGCCATGAGAATCACAAGGATCTGCCACCTCCCCTCTACATCACAGCTCACATAGCCACACGCAAAGTGAACAATGCTTATCTTTATATTAAATTCATTTATTGTCACAAAACAAACAGTCGAAACTCAAATTGTACATTCTCCGAGAAATAGTCTTTGGTTTCGTGTAGAAGTAAAATTCAACCGACATATGCGTGGGCTGGATTTTCTGGTCCTATGCGCTCGGGGTTTTGCCGCGGAGCGGCCTGAAAGGCAGCGTTCAGGTCTCCTGCGCCCTGTAGCGATCCTCCGGTCCGGTTTTGCAGTGGCGCTGAGCAACACCGCCGGGAAGAGCTGTGCCAGATGTGCAACGTCTCTCGATGCGACACCAGCAGTAATTCAGACTTTTCCCCGATCCCGGAAGTGCAATGACTGCCTGGGAAATCAGTGCGGTCCAGCATAGCCGACGGCAGAGAGTGAGGTAAAGTACTCTAAAAGAAAGTGGGAGTGTTTGTTCTTATAATTTTTTTTAGCGATTTGTGTTGTGGTGGCGTGGGCAATGTTTTGGGAATGTTTTTGTATTTTTGTAAGGTCCTTCCCCGCCCCCAGACTTCTCTCGGAGCGCACACGGCCCGGCACTTTAGTTCACCAGTTTCCCATCCTTGAGCCACAAAAAGTATACAACGTCTCCCTTCACGCTGCACCCCCGACACGCAGGGCCCAGATGCCGAAACTTTCTTACCAAAGCGCAGACTATTCCCAGCCGGTAACATTCCTGCCCCGTCTCTATTTCCGCCTCAAAAACAGAAAAGTCTAAAATCCAACCCCAAGAATATTATGATAAATGTTTTACATGATTCTGAAAATGGAACACAGATTTATTGGTGATAATTATTGCAAAACAAACAACAAAAAATGCAAATGTGTTATTAAGGAAATTGCGTGAACCGTCAGAAGCAAATTACTTTTATAACCTATTCACGCTGATAATATTTATCTGCATTAATTATAGGGGCCTAGATCATCAGCTGCATCATTTACATCCTGCAAATTCAATTCATCAATTAGCTAATGACCTTTATATGTCAAGAGGATTGTAATTGTGCAAGTGGCTTTCAGAAGTTAGATGGAGTTGGTGGAGGAGGATAAAGTCATCGCATGTCAAGGCCATTGCACCCTTGTGCAAAACTGCTGAATGCATTCTAAGAATTGTAAACAGAAAGGGTTGAATGATCTCTGATTTCATTTCAGTAAAGCAAGAGGAATTAATGCAGGGAAGTAAAGCAGATGGGCAAGAAGGTTTAATTAGTACGATTGGCAGGGCTATAGTTGTAAATCTTTTGCACATTGGTGTTGGACAGTAACTTATTACATTTCATTTAGCTGCAGTTTTCCGCTGCAAGGTCAGTCAATACCCCAGCCATTAAAAAAACAACTTGTGGAAGGCTCCAGTCAGAATTATAAAAACATTTTATTAAACAGCAATCCAATAAACAAATACTCAATTATCTCGTTTGACGTTACACATGGAGAGTGAAGACCAAGTATAGTCTTGAGGTTAGAAGGCTGAGGTTGGACCAGGGTATGCACAGGTAATTCTTCAGTCCCCTCCTTAGTGTGTCAGCCATGGCTCGGTGGGTAGCACACTTGCTTCTGAGTTAGAAGGTTATAGGTTCAAGTCCCACACCAGGTACTTGAGATATTAAACTGTGGCCCTGTCTGCTCTCTCAGGTAAAAGATCCCATGCCACTATTTCGAAGAAGAGCAGGGGTGTGATCCCCAATGTCCTGACCAATATTTATTCCTCAATCAACATAACAAAAAAAAAGATTATCTGGTTATTGTCACATTGCTGTTTATGAGAGCTTGCTTGTGCGCAGGTTGGCTGCCGTGGTTTCCACATTACAACAGTGACTACACTCCAAAATACTTCATTGGCTGTAAAGAGCTTTGAGATGTCTGGTGGGCATGAAAGGTGCTATATAAATGCAAGTCTTTCTTTCTTTCAAAGTCACACATTCTGCTCATATTTTTATATAATTGTTAAATATATTTATTTATAGTCAAATAGCAAAACCGCAACTCGGAAAACAAAGAAGTGGAGCTGGTTGGAACCACAGGAGTTTCTCTGCAGTGCAGGCTGAGGGGCTGGAAAATGCAAAAACTGGGGCACCACAGTGCTCCCACTGGTGGGAGGGTGCAATTACAGCATAACTAGTTTACATGGGCATAGGAAATAATAATAGAAAAACTTGACAACGGGAAGTGAAGACATAACATTTTTTATATTTTATATTGATTTTCAATATCTTAATAAGAACTTGTGTAGGTAGTATAATTGTTCAAAGGTCCAGTGTTTTGGTGAACTCCATTCTGCAGATCAGTCCCTTCGACATTTTGCAAACTGTTTCATAAGAGTTGTTTTTTTTTTGGTGTGTAACAAGATACTATCAACAGTTCAACAAAGTTCTTCATGATTAAAACAATAGTTCATATGCACCTAATGTGGGGTCTCGGGGCCCAGGAGAGGCGTGAGTTCGGGGCCAGAAGAGGCGAGGGTCCAGGGGCAGCACGGGCCAGCCCACACTGCGATATGTGCGCGCACTAGGTCCGTGCAGCAGAGCTGGTCTCCAGTCGTCTTGGATAACCCTTGCCACTGGACTAAGACCGCGCTCTGTCAAGCCCGTGTGATGGCTGGTATGCAACGGCCACCCCACGTTAAAAAAATCCACACACTGGCATCTTCCACCCTTCAGGAATATTAGGTCCTTCATTGAAACACCTGTGAACTCATCCTTTTTTGGAGTGGAAACAAGACATTCTCATTTCGAGGGACTGCCTGTGATGATGATGAGTGTGAGGTCTCTGATACATCCGAAGCTTCCATGACTTAAAGATCAAGGAATTGACTAATGTCCTTACCAAGAATCCTCATAGAGGTACCTCTGAAAGTTTTCAATCAACTTTCTACCATCTTCAAACAAGACACACAATAGCTACAAAACTTGCCAACTTGAACAACCAGTGTTGTAATAGTAGAACGAATCACAGCATATAAACATGGTGGAAGGCAGTAATGCATGAACACAAATTGGGACAAAACTCTTCAACTTTTGATCAGATTCCAAATTCACGACAGAAATGGTTTTTAATCGAACAGACTGCATCTATCTTGGAACACTGGTCTAAGGATGGAACTTTTGGCCAGAAACAATTTTGCAGGAATTTTATGATATTATTTCATCATTATCATCATCATCATCATAGGCAGTCCCTCAGAATCGAGGAAGACCTGCTTCCACTCTTAAAATGAGTCCTTAGGTGGCTGTACAGTCCAATATGAGAACCACAGTCCCTGCCACAGGTGCGACAGACAGTTGTTGTGGGTAAGGGAGGGTGGGACTGGTTTGCCGTATGCTCTTTCCGCTGCCTGCGCTTGTTTTCTGCATGCTCTCGGCGATGAGTCTCGAGGCGCTCAGCGCCCTCCCGGATGCACTTCCTCCACTTAGGGCGGTTTTTGGCCAGGGACTCCCAGGTGTCGGTGGGGATGCTGCACTTTATCAGGGAGGCTTTGAGGGTGTCCTTGTAACGTTTGCTCTGTCCACCTTTGGCTCATTTGCCATGAAGGAGTTCTGAGAGTCTCGTGTCTGGCATGAGGACAATGTGGCCTGCCCAGAGGAGCTGATCAAGTGTGGTCAGTGCTTCAATGCTGGGGATGTTGGCTTGGTCGAGGACGCTAATGTTGGTGCGTCTGTCCTCCCAAGTGATTTATAGGATCTTGCGGAGGCATCGTTGGTGGTATTTCTCCAATGACTTGAGGTGTCTACTGTACGTGGTCCATGTCTCTGAGCCATACAGGAGGGCGGGTATTACAACAGCCCTGTAGACCATGAGTTTGGTGGTAGATTTGAGGGCCTGGTCTTCAAATACTCTTTTCCTCAGGCGGCCGAAGGCTGCACTGGCGCACTGGAGGCGGTGTTGAATCTCATCGTCAATGTCTGCTTTTGTTAATAAGAGGCTCGCGAGATATGGGAAATAGTCCACATTGTCCAGGGCCGTGCCGTGGATCCTGATGACTGGGAGGGCAGTGCTGTGCGGTGTGGCCTGGCTGGTGGAGGATCTTTGTCTTATGGATGTTTAGCGTAAGGTCCATACTTTCGTATGCCTCAGTAAATACGTTGACTATGTCCTGGAGTTCAACCTCTGAATGTGCGCAGACACAGGCATCGTCCGTATACTGTAGCTCGACGACAGGGGTTGGGGTGGTCTTGGACCTGGCCTGGAGACGGCAAAGGTTGAACAGCTACCCACTGGTTCTGTAGTTTAGTTCCACTCCAGTGGGGAGCTTGTTGACTGTGAGGTGGAGCATAGCAGCGAGGAAGATTGAGAAGAGGGTTGGGGCGATGACACAGCTCTGTTTGACCCCGGTCCGGACGTGGATTGGATCTGTAATGGATCCGTTGGTAAGGATCACGGCCTGCATGTCGTCGTGGAGCAGGAGGAGGACGTTAATGAACTTTTGGGGTCAACCAAAACGGAGAAGGACACTTCATAGATCTTCACGGTTTACAGTGTCAAAGGCCTTTGTAAGGTTGAAGAAGGCCATGTATAAGGGCTGGCGCTGCTCCCTGCATTTTTTCTGCAGCTGTCGCACTGCAAAGATCATGTTCGTTGTGCCCCGTAGGGGACGAATTCCATACTGCGACTCCGGGAGGAGTTCCTCAACCACAAGGAGAAGATGATTGAAGAGGACGCTAGCGACCACTTTCCCAGTGGCTGATAGCAGGGAGACTCCTCTGTAGTTGCCGCAGTCGGACTTGTCCCCTGTGCCTAAGATGGCCACCGGGGTGGCAGCTCCCTAGGGAGCTCCCTTGCTGAACAACTACCATCTTCTGCCATCCGGCAACTTCCCACCCCCAGCCTCTCACATCTCACTGTCTAAACCTCCCCTAGCCCTAATAGACCCAAATAGGGGGTCTTGGACCCTTAAACCCCTGCTTTAAACCCAACCCTGCGAATCCCACGGGTTCGGGCCTACCTCAGGCTTCACCACACCACCCATCAGCGATGACGACCGGGGTTCTTGATCCATGACAACGCCCGGCGAGCAGGTGAGCCTCCGACCAGGCGACCAGGACATCACCCCCTCACCAATGGCAGGCCTTCATCCCTCCAGCGACGGGCCTTCATCCCTCCAGCAGCGGGCCTTCATGATATTATTTAGCAAGGGCACAGGAGTTCTATTTTCAGCATTCCATTCCAGATCTGTTACACAATGGCAAATAAAAGTAAGGTTATTTTATAAGGAATCAAATATGAAAGAGGAAATGCATTACTTTGAAGCTACCTCCTGCTATGTATTTACTAAAATTAGTGTACAGGTTGAACCTCCCTTATCCGGAACCCTCAGGATCTGTCCTGTTCTGGATAAGAGATTTTTCTATATGAAGGGTGGTCACGTTAAATTGGATGGTACAGGTACTGAGCAAGGGGATATCGGGGCTGACTAGCATGGGGCTGGGAGTGCGACAGAGAGATCATGGGTGGGGGGGGGGTGGGTGTGGCGGGGATGGGGGACGGTGGATCGCGGGGTCAGGCCAGTGATTGCGGGAGTCGGCAGCGAGGAAGGACTTCAATTTGTTCATGTAGGAGTTCTGCGCATGCGCCACCCAGTGGCCGGGAATGGTTCTGGCTGAGGGGTTGTTCTGGATAAGGGAGTTCTGGATAAGGGAGGTTCAACCTGTATAGGCATACAGAACACTTTGTGCTGAAAATACTGTATTCCCTCTTCAAGCAATTCTTTCTTCTTTAAAGTAAGGCAATTATATTTTTGGCTATTTGATTTAATATCAATAGCAGCAAAATTAAACAGCAATAAAGCTAGAAGGCTCAGAAAATTGCATTGGTGGTTGCTGACAGAATCAAAACAATGAACAATTTGTGACAGTGTGTCAAGACACAAGCTTACCTGTGGTCTGGTACATGTCTAGTAATCCCCACTGATGCATTAGGACACCAGGCCAGACCATGCACCAGACACTCAATGTATTATTCCTACTCTCAATTGTATAAATTTAATTAGACCATTCCTCAAAAGTATTGCATATCTTTTGTATTGATCTTGACCTTAATCTTCACTAGCACGTAATCAATAGAGATAACAATGACATCTTTGAGTATGAGGCACCCCTTGGTCCAATAGTTTACCATCTGTGTTTGCTCTCAAGCCTCCCCATGAGTCTTAATGATGATATGCAGCCTAGAGATGTATTCTATAACTCTGCAAGCGGGACCATTTCTCCATCCAAGCCTAGTTGCCTCTAACATCTTTTGAGCTAATTCATAAGGACTATCAGGACCCGCAGGCACACAGTGCTCTGAAGAGCTACTCTGACAGAAATCTGTGAGTCCAGCTCATGGATCTAATTTAAAGTTCAAGGGTTTCAAGGTTTAAGTTACGAGGAGACATTATGCAAATTAGGGTTGTATTCCTGAGAATTTAGGGTTAAGGGGTGATCTGATTGAAGTTTTCAGGATATTAAGGGCAACAGATAAGGTACATAGAGAAAAACTATTTCTGCTGGTTGGGGATTCTAGGACTAGGGAGCATGGTCTAAAAATTAGAGCCGGACCTTTCAGGAATGAAATTAGGAAACACATCTACACCCAAATTGTGTTAGACGTTTGGAACTCTCTTCCGCAAACGGCAATTGATGCTCGATCAATTGTTAATTTTAAATCTGAGATTGATAGCTTTTTGCTAACCAAAGGTATTAAAGGATATGGGGCAAAGGCGGGTATATGGAGTTAGGTCGCAGATCAGCCATGATCTCATTGATTGGCGGAACAGGCTCGAGGGGCTGAATGGCCTCCTCCTGTTCCTATGTTCCTAAAGTGCTCGGCGCACCATGAGCAACTTGTATAAGGAGCACAATTCCATGGAGGACCCCTGAATCTTGAAAGCCTGAAGCTCTGGAAAGGCTGCAGCTCACATTTAAAAGGATGCAACCACTTAAAGGAAAGTGGCCACATATGGGGTGATGGCTGTGGGAGTGGATATTGAGTACTTGTAAAGCTCTAAATAGATGTTAAATATTTATCAGCCTTTGATAAGGCTGTATAGAACAACAACAACTCGTACTTATATAGTGCCTTTAACATAGTAAAATGTCCCAAGGCACTTAACAGGAGTATTATGACAAAAAATTTGACACCTAGTCATATAAGGAGAAATTAGGGCAGATGACCAAAAGCTTGGTCAAAGAGGTAGGTTTTAAAGAGTGTCTTGAAGGAGGAAAGAAAGGTAGAGAGGCGGAGAGGTTTAGGGAGGGAGTTCCCGAGCTTAGGGCCTTGGCAATAGAAGGTACGGCCACCAATGGTTGAGCAATTACAATCAGAGATGCTCAAGAGGGCAGAATTAGAGGAGCGCAGATAACTTGGGGGGTTGTGGGGCTTCTGGAGATTACAGAGATAGGGAGGGGGCGAGACCATGGAGGGATTTGAAAACAAGAATAACAATTTTGAAATCGAGGCGTTGCTTAACCGGGAGCCAATGTAGGTCAGCGAGCACAGGGGTGATGGGTGAGTGGGACTCGGTGCGAGTTAGGACACCTAAATCGCACTCACGTATAGAGTGAGAATAAGTGTAATAAGTGTAAAGGTATGATGTGGAGGCATCAAACTGAGTCTGTGGGCAAGTGTCCGAATGTCTCTGCCTTCAATCCCCTATTTGCTGGCTGGCAAAGCGGGCATACAGTTTTGGGTACTATTGGGGGAGATGGCCCATCAGGGGAAGGCAGCAGCAGCCACGTTCATGGCACCGTGGGTGGCTCTGCTGCACAGGAGGGCAGGAAAAAGAGTGGGAGAGCTATAGTGGTAGGGGATTCTATTGTAAGGGAAATAGATAGGCATTTATGCGGTTGCAATCGAGACTCCAGGATGGTATGTTGACTCCCTGGTGCAAGGGTCAAGGATGTCTCGGAGCAGCTGCAGGGCATTCTGGAGGGGGAGGGTGAACAGCTAGTTGTCGTGGTGCATATAGATACCAAGGGTATAGGTAAAATCATCATCATAGGCAGTCCCTCAAATCGAGGATGACTTGCTTCCACGTCAAAAAGTTCACAGGTGTTTCAATGAAGGACCCAAAATTCCAGGTCTCGAACTAAATCTTGAAGGGTGGAAGATGCCTGTGCGTGGATTTTTTTTAACGTGTGTTGGCCGTTGCACACCAGCCATCACACGGGCTTGACAGAGCTAGGCCTTGGTCCAGTAGCAAGGATTAACCAAGATGACTGGAGACCAGCTCTGCTGCACGGACCTAGTGCGCACACATATCGCAGCGTGCATTACCAAACCTATTTTCTGGAAATGGTTACCATTTTAGACCAACTTATGGAACTTTTAACGAGATCATAAAGCTGCAACAGCAGCTCCACAGAAAACAAAACCTGGGCAAAATAGGCAAGATGCAAATTGTCCACTAAATGCTCAAAACTAAAAAAATCTTACAAGAACTCAAAATTTTCTTCACTTTGCCAAGACACTTAGAACTTCAGAAGCTTTATGCAAGAGATATTTTAGGTTGTGAAAGTCCAGACAGCCGCTTTCTTGAAGATGCATTATCATCACATATCCAATGGTAAAAAACGGGATGAGGTCCTACAAGCTGAATTTAGGAAGGTAGGAGTTAAATTTAAAGGTAGGACCTCAAAGGTAGTAATCTCAGGATTGCTACCAGTGCCACGTGCTATTCAGAGTAGAAATAGCAGGATAGCTAAGATGAATAAGTGGCTTGAGGAATAGTGCAAGAGGGAGGGATTAAAATTCCTGGGACATTGGAACCGGTTCTGGGGGAGGTAGAACCAGTACAAACCGAACAGTCTGCACCTGGGCAGGACTGGAACCAATGTCCTAGGGGGAGTGTTTGCTAGTGCTGTTGGAGAGGGATTAAACTAATATGGCAGGGGGTGGGAATCTATGCAGGGAGACAGAGGGAAGTAAAATGGGGGCAGAAGCAAAAGGTAGAAAGGAGATAATGAAAAGTGGAGGGCAGAGAAATCAAAGGCAAAAATCAAAAAGGACCACATTACAACATAATTCTAAAAGGACAAAGAGTGTTAAAAAAACAAGCATGAAGGCTCTGTGTCTCAATGCGAGGAGCATTCGTAATAAGGTGGGTGAATTAACTGCGCAGATAGCTGTTAACGGATATGATGTAATTGGGATTGCGGAGACATGGCTCCAGGGTGACTATGGCTGGGAACTCAAAATTCAGGGGTATTCAATATTCAAGAAGGATAGACAGAAAGGAAAAGGAGGTGGGGTAGCATTGCTGGTTAAATAGGAGATTAACGCAATAGTAAGGAAGGACATTAGCTTGGATGATGTGGAATCTGTTTTGGTAGAGCTGTGGAACACCAAAAGGCAGAAAACGCTAGTGGGAGTTATGTACAGAGCACCAAACAGTAGTAGTGAGGTTGGGGATGGCATCAAACAGGAAATTAGGGATGTGTGCAATAAAGGTACAGCAGTTATCATGGGGACTTTAATCTACATATAGATTGGGCTAACTAAACTGGTAGCAATATGGTGGAGGGGGATTTCCTGGAGTTTATAAGGGATGGTTTTCTAGATCAATATGTCGAGGAACCAACTAGAGAGCTGGCCATCCTAGAGTGGGTGTTGTGTAATGAGCGAGGATTAATTAGCAATCTTGTTGTGCAAGGCCTCTTGGGGAAGTGACCATAAAATGGTAGAATTCTTCATGGAGATGGAGAGTGACACAGTTAATTCAGAGACTAGGGTCGTGAACTTAAAGAAAGGTAACTTCGATGGTATGAGACATGAATTGGCTAGAATAGACTGGCGAATGATACTTAAAGGGTTGACGGTGGATAGGCAATGGCAGACATTTAAAGATCACATGGATGAACTTCAACAATTGTACATCCCTGTCTGACGTAAAAATAAAATGGGGAAGATGGCTCAACTGTGGCTAAGAAGGGAGATTAGGGATAGTGTTAAATCCAAGGAATAGGCATATAAATTGGCCAGAAAAAGCAGCAAACCTGAGGACTGGCAGAAATTTAGAATTCAGCAGAGGAGGACTAAAGGTTTAGTTAGGAGGGGGAAATAGAGTATGAGAGTAAGCTTGCAGGAAATATAAAAACTGATGGCAAAAGCTTCTATAGATATGTGAAGATTAGTGAATTAGTGCAGTCAGAATCAGGTGAATTTATAATGGGGAACAAAGAAATGGCAAAACAATTGAACAAATACTTTGGTTCTGTCTTCACTAAGGAAGACACAAATAACTTTCTGGAAATACTAGGGGACCGAGGCTCTAGTGAGAAGGAGGAACTGAAGGAAATCCTTATTAGGCGGAAAATTGTATTAGGGGAATTGATGGGATTGAAGGCTGATAAATCCCCAGGGTCTGATAGTCTGCATCCCAGAGTACTTAAGGAAGTGCCCCTAAAAATAGTGGATGCATCGGTGATCATTTTCCAACATTCTATCGACTCTGGATCAGTTCCTATGGATCGGAGGGTAGCTAATGTAACACCACTTTTTCAAAAATGAGGGAGAGAGAAAACAGGAAATTATAGACTGGTTAGCCTGACATCGGTAGTGGGGAAAATGTTGGAATCAATTATTAAAGATGTAATAGCAGCGCATTTGGAAAGCAGTGACAGGATCGGTCCAAGTCAGCCTGGATTTATGAAAGGGAAATCATGCTTGACAAATCTTCTAGAATTTTTTGAGGATGTAACTAGTAGAGTGGACAAGGGAGTACCAGTGGATGTGGTGTATTTGGACTTTCAAAAGGCTTTTGACAAGGTCCCACACAAGAGATTAGTGTGCAAAATTAAAGCGTATGGTATTGGGGGTTATGTATTGACGTGGATAGAGAACTGGTTGGCAAACAGGAAGCAAAGAGTAGGAATAAACGGGTCCTTTTCAGAATGGCAGGCAGTGACTAGTGGGGTACCTCAAGGTTCAGTGTTGGGACCCCCCCCAGCTATTTACAATATACATTAATGATTTAGATGAAGGAATTGAATGTAATATCTCCAAGTTTGCAGATGACACTAAGCTGAGTGGCAGTGAGGATGATGCTAAGAAGCTGTAGTGTGATTTGGATAGGCTAGGTGAGTGGGCAAATGCATGGCAGATGCAGTATAATGTAGATAAATGTGAGGTTATCCACTTTGGTGGCAAAAACAGGAAGACAGAATATTAACTGAATGGTGACAGATTAGGAAAAAGGGAGGTGCAACGAGACCTGGGTGTCATGGTACATCAGTCATTGAAAGCTGGCATGCAGGTACAGCAGGCGATGAACAAGGCAAATGGCATGATGGCCTTCACAGCGAGAGGATTTGAGTATAGGATCAGGGAGGTCTTACTGCAGTTGGACAGGGCTTTGGTGAGGCCACACCTTGAATATTGTGTACAGTTTTGGTCTCCTAATCTGAGGAAGGACATTCTTGCTATTGAGGGAGTGCAGCGAACGTTCACCAGACTGATTACTGGGATGGCAGGACTGACATATGAAGAAAGACTGGATTGATTAGGCTTATATTCACTGGAGTTTAGAAGAATGAGAGGATATCTCCTAGAAACATATAAAATTCTGATGGGACTGGACAGGCTAGATGCAGGAAGAATGTTCCCGATGTTGGGGAAGTCCAGAACCAGGGTTCACAGTCTAAGGATAAGGGGTAAGCTATTTAGGACCGAGATGAGGAGAAACTTCTTCACTCAGAGAATTGTGAACCTATGGTATTCTCTACCACAGAAAGTTGTTGAGGCCAGTTCGTTAGATATATTCAAAACCGAGTTAGATGTGGCCCTTACAGCTAAAGGAATCAAGGGGTATGGAGAGAAAGCAGGAATGGGGTACTAAAGTTGCATGATCAATCATGATCATATTGAATGGTGGTGCAGGCTCGAAGGACCGAATGGCCTACTCCTGCACCTATTTTCTATGTTTCTGTGCCATGAGTGCAGTCAGGTTTGCCCTGTGCGGCATTCAGGGGCACCCTCCCCTGGGAATGGCAGTGCGTCTTGTCGAGCAGGAGAAAGCACTGATGAAATAGGTGACCTTCAAGATAATGCCACATCAGATCACTCCATCTCAAACGACTGAAGTGCCATTAAGTGGGCAGGAGCAGCAACAACAACAACTTGCATTTATAGAGCGCCTTTAACAGACTAAAAAATCCCAAGGCGCTTCACAGGAACGTTATCAGACAACATTTGACACCGAGCCACATAAGGAATTATTAGGCCAGGCGACAAAGAGCAACAACAACAACAACTTGCAATTATATAGCGCCTTTAACGTAGTGAAACGTCCCAAGGCGCTTCACAGGAGTATTATGAGATTTTTTTTAATTGATACCGAGCCGCATAAGTAGAAATTAGCCCAGGTGACCTAATGCTTGGTCAAAGAGGTAGGTTTTTAGGAGCGTTTTGAAGGAGGAAAGAGAGGTAGAGAGGTGGCGACGAGGCAGCTATCCCAGTGTAAAAAGTGCTACAAAGCGTTGCACAGCATCCTTGTGAACCCAGAGGTACGAGGGCACATCCAGCTCCTGAGGCTCTCATTGAGGATTAGTAGTCTACCTTCATACTTGCTGCTCCCAATGGAGAATTGAATGGGTAGAGTAGGTCACTAAAGGGAAGTATTGTGCCACAAAACAGTAGTCCCACATACAGAGTTCACCTGCAGGAAGATAAAATGGCAAGCTTTTGGTCACCTGTAGTTTAGAGAGTCATTAATTAGCAATCTTGTTGTGCGACGCCCCTTGGGAAAGAGTGACCATAATATGGTGGAATTCTACATTAGGATGGAGAATGAAACAGTTAATTCAGAGACCATGGTCCAGAACTTAAAGAAGGGTAACTTTGAAGGTATGAGGCATGAATTGGCTAGGATAGACTGGCGAATGATACTTAAGGGGTTGACTGTGGATAGGCAATGGCAGACATTTAGAGACCGCATGGATGAACGACAACAATTGTACATCCCTGTCTGGCGTAAAAATAAAAAAGGGAAGGTGGCTCAACCGTGGCTATCAAGGGAAATCAGGGATAGTATTAAAGCCAAGGAAGTGGCATACAAATTGGCCAGAAATAGCAGCGAACCCAGGGACTGGGAGAAATTTAGAATTCAGCAGAGGAGGACAAAGGGTTTGATTAGGGTAGGGAAAATAGAGTACGAGAGGAAGCTTTCAGGGAACATTAAGACGGACTGCAAAAGTTTCTATAGATATGTAAAGAGAAAAAGGTTAGTAAAGACAAACGTAGGTCCCCTGCAGTCAGAATCAGGGGAAGTCATAACGGGGAGCAAAGAAATGGCAGACCAATTGAACAAGTACTTTGGTTCGGTATTCACTAAGGAGGACACAAACAACCTTCCGGATATAAAAGGGGTCAGAGGGTCTAGTAAGAAGGAGGAACTGAGGGAAATCCTTATTAGTCGGGAAATTGTGTTGGGGAAATTGATGGGATTGAAGGCCAATAAATCCCCAGGGCCTGATGGACTGCATCCCAGAGTACTTAAGGAGGTGGCCTTGGAAATAGCGGATGCATTGACAGTCATTTTCCAACATTCCATAGACTCTGGATCAGTTCCTATGGAGTGGAGGGTAGCCAATGTAACCCCACTTTTTAAAAAAGGAGGGAGAGAGAAAACAGGGAATTATAGACCGGCCAGCCTGACATCAGTAGTGGGTAAAATGATGGAATCAATTATTAAGGATGTCATAGCAGCGCATTTGGAAAGAGGTGACATGATATGTCCAAGTCAGCATGGATTTGTGAAAGGGAAATCATGCTTGACAAATCTTCTGGAATTTTTGAGAATGTTTCCAGTAGAGTGGACAAGGGAGAACCAGTTGATGTGGTGTATTTGGACTTTCAGAGGGCTTTCGACAAGGTTTCACACAAGAGATTAATGTGCAAAGTTAAAGCACAAGGGATTGGGGGTAGTGTGCTGACATGGATTGAGAACTGGTTGTCAGACAGGAAGCAAAGAGTAGGAGTAAATGGCTACTTTTCAGAATGGCAGGCAGTGACTAGTGGGGTACCGCAAGGTTCTGTGCTGGGGCCCCAGCTGTTTACATTGTACATTAATGATTTAGACGAGGGGATTAAATGTAGTATCTCCAAATTTGCGGATGACACTAAGTTGGGTGGCCGTGTGAGCTGCGAGGAGGATGCTATGAGGCTGCAGAGTGACTTGGATAGGTTAGGTGAATGGACAAATGCATGGCAGATGAAGTATAATGTGGATAAATGTGAGGTTATCCACTTTGGTGATAAAAACAGAGAGACAGACTATTATCTGAATGGTGACAGATTAGGAAAAGGGGAGGTGCAACGAGACCTGGGTGTCATGGTACATCAGTCATTGAAGGTTGGCATGCAGGTACAGCAGGCGGTTAAGAAAGCAAATGGCATGTTGGCCTTCATAGTGAGGGGATTTGAGTACAGGGGCAGGGAGGTGTTACTACAGTTGTACAGGGCCTTGGTGAGGCCACACCTGGAGTATTGTGTACAGTTTTGGTCTCCTAATTTGAGGAAGGACATTCTTGCTATTGAGGGAGTGCAGCGAAGGTTCACCAGACTGATTCCTGGGATGGCGGGACTGACATATCAAGAAAGACTGGATCAACTGGGCTTGTATTCACTGGAGTTCAGAAGAATGAGAGGGAATCTCATAGAAATGTTTAAAATTCTGATGGGTTTAGACAGGTTAGATGCAGGAAGAATGTTCCCAATGTTGGGGAAGTCCAGAACCAGGGGTCATAGTCTAAGGATAAGAGGTAAGCCATTTAGGACCGAGATGAGGAGAAACTTCTTCACCCAGAGAGTGGTGAACCTGTGGAATTCTCTACCACAAAAAGTTGTTGAGGCCAATTCACTAAATATATTCAAAAAGGAGTTAGATGTAGTCCTTACTACTAGGGGGATCAAGAGGTATGGCGAGAAAGCAGGAATGGGGTACTGAAGTTGCATGTTCAGCCATGAACTCATTAAATGGCAGTGCAGGCTCGAAGGGCCGAATGGCCTACTCCTGTACCTATTTTCTATGTTTCTATGTTTCTATGTTTCTATTTGAAAAAAAAAAGAAGGATTTGCATTTCTACAGCACCTATCAGCCTAGAATTTTGAAAAGGAACATATTAGGGGGAGAATTGCGGTCGGAGGCTTCCTTCGGATGAACGCCTCCTGTGATATTTTCAGGGAGCTCACAGCACACACAGTCTTAAGATGGCAGAAGCTTCCAGAAGTCACCAGTTAGGTGACTTCGTCCCTTTATTATAACTGGCTGCAGTGCCACAGGAGTCCACAGTGTGGAGCTACAGACATTACACTTCTCCCTCCTTAAAGAAGAAGTAATTATAACAAAGAATCATCATACATAACTTGCCTGGTTATACATAACAAAAGATATGAACTTATTTTGCCATATTTACAAATCAAGCTAAACCACTTGTTTTCTGTTTTGAAGAGAACACCTTCACTCTCAAACAGAACCTTCAAAACATGGTATTGAATTTATATTCATTCGAGGCTGGTCCTGAGGAAAGTTTTCCTCCAAGGGATGCCCTTGATTTCCAATTGAACTCTCTAACTTCAGATTGTTTATTTGCCTGACTCGGACTCAGACTTAAATTCTGACTTTCTCTTGGATTTGTTTCCAGTAAATTGGATGTAGGATATGCTGCTGGTGTATCAAAACTATGTGATGAGTCAGAAATAAGTGAATCATTCCCATCTTCAACTATTTCCATGTCTGTAGGTAAAATATGATCAATGCTAACAAACCTAACCTGTCCATTATAAAACATCTTGACCAAATATGTGCAAGGACCACATATCTTCACCACTCTTCCCAGTAACCACTTTAACCATTTATGGTGATGGTTCTTCACTCTCACCTTCTGATTTAATTTCACACTTCTTTATCTTATTCTACCTCTATCATGATTCTCTTTCTGTCTTAATTGTGTCTCTACTACGGACTGTGCCAAGTTTGGTTTTAACAACGAGAATCTGGTTCGTGGCTGTCGTTTCAGAAACAACTCTGCTGGTGTTCTACCAGTAGTTGTGTGAGGAGTATTACGATATGTAATTAGGAAATTAGCCAATTTGTGGTCCAATGACAACTGTCATTTCTTTGGATTTGGATCCAACATCTGTTTGATGAGGGCACGTTTTACAATTTGTACAGTGCACTCTGCTGTACCATTTGAAGCAGGGTGGTATGGTGGAACCTTGATATGTTTCACACCATTTTTTCTCGTGAACTGTGCAAATTCTTCTGAACGAAATTGTGGTCCATTATCAGAAACAATTTCTTCTGGGAGGCCAAATGAAGAAAATAATCTTCGCAAAATGTCTAATGTTTTACTTGTTGTTATTTTACACATTGGAAACACCTCAACCCACTTCGAATGGCTATCAATCACAATGATCAATTGTTATCCTTCTAACTCAGCAAAATTGATATGTAGCCTTTGCCACACCTTGGGAGGCCATTTCTATGACTGTAATGATACTGATGGTGGTTGCTTGCTTACCGATTGACATGGCATACACTGGCTGACGATGTACTCTATCTTTATCAAGACCTGGCCACCATAAGTAACTGCATGCAAAACTCTTGGTCAAGCACATTCCCAGGTGCTGGTCATGGAGGTCACCTAATAATTTGGACCTGAATTTATTTGGTATAACCACTCTTGCATCCCACGTGATACAATCTTTATTGACTGATAATTAATTCCTACGAATGAAGAATGGATGAATACCTTTGTCTATTACCTGGTTTGGCCATCCATTTGCAATATAATCATACACCTTTGACATAACTGGGTCACGTTTGGTTGCTCTACCAATCTCTTCAGCTGTGACTGGCAGTTCATCAATGTATGAAAAATAGAACACTTCTTCCCAATCGGGTGTAAATTGTGATGGGGAAGGCAATCTAGACATAGCATCAACATTACTGTGATCAGCTGATCGTCTGTATCAGTATCATATGTGTATGCTGACAAAATCAAAGCCCATCTCTGCATTCGGGCTGCAACTAATGTTGGAACTGGGAACTTTGGATGGAGGATTGCTGTCAGGGGCTTATGGTCCGTAACGATGGTAAACTTACGACCATACAAGTATTTGTGGAACTTCTTGACCCCAAAA
Source organism: Pristiophorus japonicus (assembly GCF_044704955.1). NCBI lineage: Eukaryota > Metazoa > Chordata > Chondrichthyes > Pristiophoridae > Pristiophorus > Pristiophorus japonicus. The sequence goes on from NC_091991.1 coordinate 31,214,919, forward strand.
ATTAATGCCAAAGCTTCCCTTTCAATTTGCACATAATTGCACTCACTGACACTGAGAGTGCGTGAAGCAAAAGTAATTGGTCTCTCCTCCCCACTACGTGATACATGAGAGATCACTGCCCCAACTCCATACGGAGAGGCATCACAGGCTAGCTTGATCTCCTTAGATATGTCATAGTGAACTAACATGGTGCTCTCTACCAATTTGCTTTTACACTCCTTGAATGCTGTATCGCATTCTTCTGACCACTTCCAAATGGACCTGTTTTTTCAATAGTTCATTCAGTGGATGTAATAGTGTAGATAAATTTGGTAGGAACTTCCCATAATAGTTCAAAAGATCCAAAAATGATCGAAGTTCAGTGACATTCTTGGGAGTGGGTGCATTTCTGATTGCATCCAGCTTTCCCTTGGTTGGATGTCATCATCATCATCATCATCAACACCATCTTTGTCTACTCCGTACCCTAAGTACTCCACTGAGGTTTGAAATAACTCACACTTGCGAGCAGGCACTCTGTGCTTCTCTAGCTGTTTGAGGACTTCATTCAATATGTTATATGAATTTGCCTATTTGGTGCTGAAATTAGTATGTCATCTAAATAACATACTACCCCTTCAATATCTTGCAAAATCTGGTTCATCACCCCTTGGAATATGGCAGGGACAGAAGACACTCCAAATGGTAGCCTATTAAATTGATATAGGCCGAGATGAGTATTTATAGTCAAACATGACTTGGACTCCTCATCTAGTTCAAGCTGTAAGTAGGCATTCATAAGATCCAACTTTGAGAAGGTCTGACCACCTGTCAGTGTTGTGAACAAATCTTCTATATTCGGCAATGTATTGGGGACATTACCCTCTAGAACCTGGTTTACGGTTACTTTATAATCACCACACAATCTTACCTTACCATCGGACTTAGGTACAACAACAATTGGTGTAGCCCAATTACATCGATCTATCTTAGAAATAATGTTCTCAATCTCTAGTCTTTTGAGTTCTTGCTCAACTTTCTCCTTGAGTGCATATGGTAAGGAACGTGGTTTGCAGTAAACCGATCTAGCGTGCTTCTGTACCCTGGCCCTCGCCTTGAAGCCTTGGATCGGACTGCCTGTTTCACAGAACACTTTCGGATAATTCTTGATAACCACATCCTTTGATGCAAATCTCGTTTCAACACGAAATATCTCACTCCAATCGAGCTTCAGTGATCCCAACCAATTTTTTCCTGGTAAGGCAGGCTTGTCTCCTGCCACTACTAATAGAGGAAAGCTCTGAAATTGATCCTTGTATTTCACCGGTACGGTGATACGACCTACCAAAGGAATGTTCTCTTCCAAGTAGCCTCGCAGCTCTATCTTGGATTTTTCCAATGGGAAATCACGCAATTTGTTGAGTTATAGCGACTCCGGTACTACACTCACAGATGCACTAGTGTCGATTTCCATGGGTATCTTGGTTCCTGCAACATCTATGTGGATTATGATACTTTTTGAATCACCGTCCGTTAACCTCGTGCTCCTGATGACGTTTAACTCTAACATCTCCTCGTCCTGTTATTTTTCTTCCATGCTATGTAGTCTCTGGGGATTTCTACTCATAGCTTTGAAAGCTGGTTTACCCTTCAGTCGGCAGCCTTCGCAAGATGCCAGTTTTCCTGCAGAAGAAGCACTCTGCCTTAACATATGGACAACTTTGAGCAATGTGTTGTCCCAGGCACCTATAGCAGGACTTCAATGCTCTGTTACCATTGCCAGTTTCTGAGACTTTGGGGCCCAACCGCCTTTTACTTTTAACCTGCATGCGCTTCACCTCAGTTGTCTGACGACTGAAAATAGTGTGAAATTCTCAGGGATATTGGTTGGCCATGTTCATTGACATAGCTGTCTGACAAGCTAAATCAAAAGTCAAGTTAGGAGTTGTCAATAACTTTCTTCTGATCGCATCATTTTTCATCCCACAAACAAAGCGGTCACGCAATGCTCGGTCCTGAAAGTTTCTGAAATTACAGTGAATAGATAGCTTTTTTAATGCTACAATGTACTCACTGATATTTTCTTCGGTTAACTGATCTCGTATTCCGAAACGATAACTTTCAGCAATTTTCAAGGGGACGGGGCTGTAGTGCAATCTGTTTAAGAGTTGTGTCCTTTGGCTTGACAGGCACAAGCAAATTTTTCGAGGTTTGATATATCTCGGGCCCTGCTTCACTTAAGAAAATAGCCCTTTGTCATTCCAACACCCCCCAGTTATGGTTTTCATCATCGGGGACTTCGATGATATTATTTGCGGTGAAAAATATATCTAGCCGCTCCACATATGCTCTGAATCTTTCACGGTTGCATTGAAATTCTCCCAAACACCCTATTACCCCTATAGGCATGGCAATCTGGACTCTGGCAGTTCAAACAAGTGTGCTTGTAATTTACCTCGGATTTGTAGCTGTTATTCAAAACAGAGAAGCTCTCAAAATCTCTCTGTCGGCTGGCTGAATTCTCCACCAACAAAAATTGCAGCTTTGTGTTATCCGCTTAATTCCATCTTCGCCACCATTGTGATATTTTCAGGGAGCTCACAGCACACACAGCCTTAAGATGGCAGTGCCACAGGAGTCCACAGTGTGGAGCTACAGACATTACACCTCCGACACAAAATTTTTCTACGAATATATCTGGTGGTCCCGGAGGAACATAGGATTCCAGTTGGAGGCCTCCATTCACTGTGCAGCATACGGGAACATGTCCTCCAGGTACGTATTCGTATCCTGAAGTCACGTGGCCCTGGACCACCAATCACTATCTGATATTCTCATTGATAATAATGGGAACTCCATTTTTACGAGCTCCCATTACTATCAATGAGAATATCCCCTAAAATAAGAAACACAATAAATAAAAAAACACTTCTCATAATTAAAATTACATGTTTTAGAAAAAAAAAAATTTTTTGAATTTTTTTAATGTGTTTTCATAGGGTTAAAAATAAACTTACCTTAATGGACAGGGTTTTTAATATAAAAATGAGTGATTAAATGTAATTTTTCTATGTTTTAAAACTCTTACACCGGTAAAAATAGACTATACTCCTGCTTTTACTAGGCGTAAGAGCTTGAAGAACATTCGCTGGGCAAAATAGCCCAATCTCTGTCCCGCGGATGTCCTTCCTGTGGGGATGCGTTGGATCTGTCGAAAGATATTTTGACAGATCGGAAAATCCGGTTCTCGCCGCATGCGTATTTCGCCCTGAGAACCAGTATTTGCAAGGCCTCTTCAGCTGTGTGCTGTGAGGCTACAATTGTTGGCTCATTGATGTAGCAGTCAATGGATTGATGGCCGTGCACAGTAACTGAGGTACAGTAGGTGTAAATGGAGGGCATGGAGCTGAGTGGGCCACTGACTTGTGACTGATAGGACAGGACTCTTTGTTAAAAGGCCAGGTAAATCATTTAACTTAACTACCTATCCGTCTCACTGGCTGCAAATCGTTTTCATCCATTTCTTTTTGCTGCTCAGCATCGCCATTGTCCACGGGATGTGTGCATAGAAACATAGAAAAATAGGTGCAGGAGTAGGCCATTCGGTCCTTCAAGCCTGCACCGCCATTCAATAAGATCATGGCTGATCATTCCTTCAGTACCCCTTTCCTGCTTTCTCTCCATATCCTTTGATCCCCTTAACCGTAAGAGCCATATCTAACTCCCTCTTGAATATATCCAGTGAACTGGCATCAACAACTCTCTGCAGCAGGGAATTCCACAGGTTAACAACTCTCTGAGTGAAGAAGTTTCTCCTGATCTCAGTCCTAAATGGCCTACCTCTTATCCTAAGACCATGTCCCCTGGTTCTGGACTTCCCCAACATCGGGAACATTCTTCCCGCATCTAACCTGTCCAGTCCCGTCAGAATCTTATATGTTGATATGAGATCCCCTCTCATCCTTCTAAACGCCAGTGAATAAAGGCCCAGTTGATCCAGTCTCTCCTCATATGACAGCCCAGCCATTCCTGGAATCAGTCTGGTGAACCTTTGCTGCACTCCTTCAATAGCAAGAACGTCCTTCCTCAGACTAGGAGACCAAAACTGAACACAATATTCCAGGTGAGGCCTCACTCAGGCCCTATACAACTGCAGTAAGACCTCCCTGCTTCTATATTCAAATCCCCTAGCTATGAAGGCCAACATACCATTTGCCTTTTTCACTGCCTACTGTACCTGCATGCCCAGGAGATTGTGGCGTTAGGGTTTACAACCGCCGCTAACCTGCAACGGAAGTTCGCGGGCATCGGTACTCTCACTGTGTCCGGTCGCAGAGCTGGTAGCACCCCCCGGAGGCGCTAACGGGAGGTGCAAAGGCAGCCAATATCTCCCCCCTATAAGTTTAGAGTTACACTTCTATCACACATCACTGATTTCAACATCATCCGCACACTGTTGCCTACCGCAATGGGTTTTGTATTTAATTCCATGCAGCTGCTGGTAACGTACAGAAGAGAAGTTACAGATATCTGCAAATTCCACTTGCAGGCAAATGAATAAGCTGTTTTTGAAGCAAAGGATTAGGACAAAGGGATACGCTCCTTCCATCCTGCGACTTTCAAATCAAATGAAAAAACATGAGCAATGTGCGAGTTATAAAGAAAGGCTATTCTATTCTCACCGGGCTGCTAGAAGTAAATATATTGGCAAGTGGTCAACCATGTGCCAAGGACAATGGATCTGGATCTGTGCCTCCAATGTCAACGATTTCCTCAAACACTGATAGATGCTATTAACTTAAGCGATCCCAGATTTTTGGCTGTACCCTTCAAAATCACTGAACATGGTATAGAGGCCTAGAGCCAGTCACATGATGTTCACAAGACTCAATAAAACCCCAGTCAGTCATCCACGATGAGGTACACAGTTGCGAACCTATTGGATGAACTGGTAATATGTAGTGTGATTGTTAAACCTTTGTTAATAAACCAACTAGTTCTTAATCGCAATGTGTTGCTATGAATTCTTAAGCAAAGAACCCATGAAGCAAACCTCTATACCATGTCAGCCATGTCTCGGTGGGCCGTACTCTTACTTCAGAGTCAAACAGTTGAGGGTCCAAGTCCCACTCCAGAGACTTGAGCACAAAAATCTAGGTGGACACTCCAGCGCAGACGTTGAACCGAGGCCCCGTCTGCTCTGTCAGGTGGACGTAAAAGATCCCATGGTATGATTTTGAGGAAGAGCTGGGGAGTTATCCCCGGTGTCTTGATCAATATTTATCCCTCAATCAATATCACTAAAACAGATTACCTGGTCATTAAAACATTACTATTTCTGGGATCTTACTGTGTACAAATTGGCTGTTACGTTTCCTACCATCATCATCATAGACAGTCCCTCAAAACGAGGATGATCTGCTTCCACGCCGAAAAGGGATGAGTTCACAGATGTTTCAATGAAGGACCTAATATCCAAGTCCCGAACTACATGTTGAAGGGTGGCAGATAACTCTGCATGAATTTTTTTAATGTGTGGTGGCTGGTGCACACCAACACCGTCTTGGCCCAGTGGCAAGAATTAACCAAGACGACCGGAGACCAGCTCTGCTGCACGGACCTAGTGCACACACATATCGCAATGTGGGTTGGCCCATGCTGCCCCTGGGCCCTCGTCTCTTCTTGTGAAAGGTGACATAGAAATGCAACTCTTTCTTTCATGTATGTACACCCGATTATCACCCAGCATTATGTTTCTGAAACACTGACCAGCTGTTAACTATTGGATCAATTCCACTTCATCCATAAAGTAGAAATTATGGATTGTACCATCAGTCTACGACCTTGGATGTCTCTGACAGAATAGTGTCTATAAAATTAGTCACTAATAAATTGAATTCAGGAGAAACTTCTTTACCTAGAAAGTGGTTAGAATGTGGAACTCGCTACCACAGGGAATGGTTGAGGCAAATGGCATAGATGCATTTAAGGGGAAACTAGATATGTACATGAGGGAGAAAGGAATAGAAGGATATTCTGACAGGGTGAGATGAGGAAAGACAGGAGGAGGCTCTTGACATCTGTTTTGTGTGGGTACAGTAGCATAGTGGTTAAGTTACTGGACAAATAATCCAGAGGCTCGGGCTAATGATCTGGAGACGTGAGTTCAAATCTCACCACGGCAGCTGGGGAATTTAAATTCAGTTAATTAAATAAATCTGGAATAAAAAGCTAGTATTAGTAATGGTGACCTTGAAACTACTGGATTGTCAGAAAAACCCATCTGGTTAATTAGTGTCCTTTTAGGACTAATGATCTGGAGACGTGAGTTCAAATCCCACCACGGCAGCTGGGGAATTTAAATTCAGCTAATTAAATTTTTTAAATCATGAATTTAAAGCTAGTACCAATAATGGTGACAATGAAAATACCGGATTGTCATAAAAACCCATCTAGTTCACCAATGTGCTTTAGGGAAGGAAATCTGTTGTACTTACCTGATCTGGCCTACATGTGACTCCAGACCCACGGCAATGTGGTTGACTCTTAACTGCCCTCTGTGAGTATGCTCACAGGTTTGTAGAGCTGTTGCATTGTGAGTGGCTTAGCCAGTCACGTGATGTTCATAAGGCTCAATAAAACCCCAGTCAGTTGGGTCTAGGTCATCCATGATGAGGTATGCAGTTGTGAGCCTAGTTGATGAATTGGTAATGTGTAGTGTGATTGGTAAACCTTTGCTAATAAACCAACTAATTCTTAATAGCAATGTGTTGCTATGAATTCTTAAACAAATACATTACACCTCTCTATCACTTCCTCCTCCTTTAAGATGCTCCTTAAAACCTACCTTCTTGACCAAGCTTTTGGTCATCTGTCCTAATATCTCTCTATGCCACTTGGTGTCAGATTCTGTTTGATAATCGTTCCTGTAAAGCGCCTTGGGACATTTTACTACGTTAAAGGCGCTACATAAATGCCAGCAGTTGTTGCAGTTTCTGTGATCTAGGACAATGGTAAATTAATTCTGCATTGACTACTATTTATTGTCACCCCTGATGATCTGTAACCGTTAGAAGCAACCGGGAATGAACAAAAGAAAATCGTTCCTGGTGCATCTTATCATCCACATATGTATATTTGATTAGTTTATTTGTGAATTTATTTCCTATCAAGGTGAGACATTCTCAGTATAGTATGGGCGCATCAGGTACGTGTATGGATGGAGAGAGCAGCGCATCTTTCTTGTTATGATTCATGTGCATTTGAAGTGATATTGGCCCTGAAATTCCGATGTCCCGGGTCTGTACGAAGTTTCTATGGACCCGGGAAGGCATCGGAAAAGCCGGTTTTCAGCGAGCAATGCGCATTCACTGAAAACCGTTTTTTCCGATCTGTCAAGTTTCTGGCTTGACAGATCCTCCATATCTCGGGAGCAAGGACACTTGCAAGGCAAGATTTCCGATATTTACGAATATCTTGCCCTGAAAATGTCCTTAAACATCTTGCGCCTGAAAAAGCAGGCGTATAGCCTACTTTTGCAGGTGCAAGTGTTGAAAAGTACACAAAAACATTTTTAAAATAAAGTTATAAAAACATATTTTATTGTTAAAAACCCTCCCCACTATGGTAAGTTTATTTTAAGGCTTAATTAAAAAACTTTAGCAAAAGTCGGGAAAAAACTTTTTTTTATAACAACTTTAATTTAAATGAATGTTAAATATGTCGTTTATTTTCTATTTTTTATTGTGTTGTGGGTGTTTGCGGGGGGTTTCTCGTTCATAGTAATAGGAGTTCCGGACTTACTATGAATGAGAATCTATACTACACCTGATTGGCTGCTGTCTCCAGCTCCCGGCCTGCGCACGTCCCCACGTGCACGCGCTGCGACGCACAGTCACCAGAGGCCTCAGGCTCGGAAGTTCCAACGGGCGCAGCAGCAACAGGTAAGTGCGCATCTTTTTTCTCTTTTTCTGTCGTTTGCCCGCGGGACGAGCTCAACCAGAATTTAAGGGCCAATATCTTTCAGTGTGATTTACATCATCAAACTGTATAACTGCAAACACAAAGAGGTTTCCATACACCGATCATTAGTGACAGTAAAACAGTTTTTTTATTTAACTCTTTTTAAAACATGACTGTAGAATGCAGGCATCAGCGACCCAGGCCAACATAAGGGCATAAGAAATAGGAGCAGGAATAGATCATACAATAAGATCATAAAAAAAATAAAGATTTGCATTTATATAGCGCCTTTCACGACCACCGGACTTCTCAAGGCACTTTACAGCCAATGAAGTATTTTGGAGTATAATCGCTGTTGTAATGTGGGAAACGGGGCAGCCAATTTGCGCACAGCAAGCTCTCACGAACAGCAGTGTAATATTGACTGGATAATCTGTTTTTGTTATGTTGATTGAGGGATAAATATTGGCCAGGCTTCTAGATTCAGGGTTATGTGTGTGTGTGTGTGTGTGTGTGTGTGTGCTAGGTCCATGCAGCAGAGCCTGGTTCCCAATCGTCGTGGCTCCCCTTGCCATTGAACCAAGACATTGCTCTGTCAAGTTCGTGTGGTGGCTGGTGTGCAACGGCTACCCCCACGTTAAAAGAATTCACGCACAGACATCTTTCACCCTCTAAAATGAAGTTCGGGACCTGCAACATCAGGACCCTGATGGACAACCCCATTTAGAACTCATATTAGTGTGGAAGAAAATCATCCTCGACTCCAGGGGACTGCCTAAGAGAAGATTGGCCAGGACACCGGGGATAACTCCCTGATCTTCTACAAAATGGGATCTTTTACATCCACCTGAGAGAGCAGACAGGGCTTCAGTTTAATGTCTCATCCGAAAGACGGCACCTCCGACAGTGAAGCACTGCCTCAGCACTGCATTGGAGTATCAGCCTAGATTTACATGCTCAAGTCTCTGGAGTGGGACTTCAACCCACAGCCTTCGGACTCAGAGACGAGTGTGCTACCCACTGAGCCACGGCTGACATGGCTGATCTTCTACCTCAACTACACTTTCCCACCCTATCCCCATATCCCTCATATCCGTTAGTGTCCAAAGACATTTCCCAAACTCCAACAGCATCTATATACATTCCAGTGTGGTCCACTCCTGTCAATCCCGGCAAGTTACTTTACCTGTGCTGAAAATCAAAGTTCTCTTCCCACTTTTTCTCTCTCTCTCTTTTCTCATAACATTAAAGTCTATGAAACAATGGAGCCAGAAAGATTGTTGCTGTTGGACTGAATACTGGAATGACTAATGCTTTGTAAAAGCTGCATTGGATAGCAAAATAATTGCAATAAACATTATCGGCCAATAAAGGTGAAAGTGCACGTTTAAAGTGGCCCTTTATTCATGAAATAAATTATTGCCGTTTTATTCTTGTATTTGAAATTCAAACGGAATGAATTACATTATCTCGTCACTTTCAAGTGGCATCACCATGGTAATGATGATGCATGGCTCTTAACCCTGCCCAGGCTAAAAAGGATTTGCCAACCATTTCATCTAAATCTTGTTTCTCTGCATTGCACTGTGAATACATTTCAAAAGTCCATCATTGGTGGTGAGCGCTTCAGGACATGCTGAGGTCATGAAAAGCACTATATAAATGCAAGTTCTTTGTCTCTTTCACCCACAGCTGGTTACTAAATAAGAGCTATGTTTACAAATTTTGGATCTTTCCTTTTCTATAAAATTCCTCACAGTAGCTGAGAGCTCGAGATCTGACATCATAGCGTGTGGCACATTGAAAATGCCAGGTTCCAATTTCATTGTACGGCTGTTATTAGTGAGCTGCAATATTTTGCAACACATTGACACCAAATGTACAATGTTAAGTCGGTGGTTTTGAGACACTGTCAGTTTGACCAAAGCATAATTGCAGTTTGCTTGATCTCACACACCAAGAAAATTATTCAGCAATTTCTGTATTAACTCTTTCAAAGTTAGTAAAGTATTTGAAGGTGTCAGCCTTGGCTCAGTGGGTAGCACTCGTGTCACTGAGTCAGACGATTTTGGGTTTAAGATTCACTTCAGAGGCTTTGAGCACAGAATCTAGGCTGACACTGCAGTGCTGGGCTCTCCTCTGGATAAGGTGTTTTACCGAGGTGGAGGTAAAAGATCCCATGGGGCTAGAGGAGTCCTGGCCGACATTTATTCCTCAACCAAATTCACCAAAAACATTGGGCCAAAAATTGCGGTCGGAGGCCTCCCGTAGGTGGTCCCGGAGGATCACGGGGGCCTGGGCCACCAATCACCGTGTAGTATTCTCATTCATAGTAATGAGAGCTCCGAGCTCCCGTTACTATCAATGAGAACACCCCTAAAAACAAAAAAAAACACACACATAAATAAAAAGAACACCACTTTTGTAAAAGTAATAGAAATTAAGTTAACTTCAATGTTTTATATTAAAAAAAATGTATTTAAATTTTTTAGAAATGTTTTAATAGTGTCAAACATAAACTTACCTTCATGGGCAAGGTTTTTAATATAAAAATAAGTAATAACATTTCATTTTTCTATCTTTTAAAACTCTTACGCTGGTGAAAGCAGGCCCATCGCCTGCTTTTACCAGGCATAAGAGTTTGAAGGACATTTGCTGGGCAGGAGCTGGGCTAATAGCCCAAATCTCCGCCCGCGAAGGCCCTTTTCCCGGGGATGTGTGCGATCTGTCAACAGATCGGAAGTGCCAGCTTTAGATGCATGAGCATCGCATGTCTAAAACCGGCACTTGTGGGGCCTCTACGGGTGCGTGCTCACATTGTATGCGCCTGTAGAGACTGCAATTGTTGGCCCATTATCTCATTGTGTTTGTGGGGTCTTGCTGTGTGCAAATTGCCTGCCAGCTTTCCTTACATTTAAAAGTGACTGCGCTTTAAATGTACTTCGTCGGCTGTGAAGCATTTTGGGACATCCTAAGATTGTGAAAGATACTTTACAAATGCAAGTTCTTTCTTACATACCACTGCATCGGACCTCTCCGAGAGATGTTGACATGCTTCAGATACAACGAATCACTTTGAAGTCCACTGACTGTTTTTATGAGGCAAAAGCGGCAGCCATTTTGCATTTGGCCCCAAAGATTCCCTCAAATAATAATCTATTTTTTGGTAGTATTAATTGGAGGAGCAATGCTGCCAAGGCATCTGGAGGATTCCCTGTCCTTCTTCGAATAATGTCATGGGATCTTAAGAGTCCACCTACACTACCTGACCCTTGGTGTAACACCTCACCTGAAGGATTCCGTCTCCAGGAATGGGCCACTGGTTTATGTGGTCAAACCCTGGAGTGGGACTTGAACCCACAATCGTCCGACTCAGAGACAAAAGTGCCAAAAGGCTCGTCAGTCCAGGGAGCAGCAGTGTCGAGTCGGGAGGCGGAGCGGGAGATCGCTGAGGGCTACAAAAGACCAGTCAGTCCTGGGAGCAGCAGCGTCGAGTCGGGAGGCGGAGCGGGAGATCGCTGAGGGCTACAAAAGACCCGTCAGTCCGGGGAGCAGCAGTGTCGAGTCGGGAGGCGGAGCGGGAGATCGCTGAGGGCTACAAAAGGCCCGTCAGTCCAGGGAGCAACAGCGTCGAGTCGGGTGGCGGAGCGGGAGATCGCTGAGGGCTACAAAAGACCCGTCAGTCCGGGGAGCAGCAGCGTCGAGTCGGGAGGCGGAGCGGGAGATCGCTGAGGGCTACAAAAGGCCCGTCGGTCCAGGGAGCAGCAGCGTCGAGTCGGGAGGCGGAGCGGGAGATCGCTGAGGGCTACAAAAGACCCGTCAGTCCGGGGAGCAGCAGCGTCGAGTCGGGAGGCGGAGCGGGAGATTGCTGAGGCCAGCCGGTGCAGCCACAGTAGGGAGAGAAGGCAAAAAAGAAGTAGAAAGAAATAGAAGGGTGACGTCACAGCCAAGGGGGTAAGTGATTGGCTGGTGATTGGTGAGTAGATTTTCCTTTTCTTTATCAGTAAGTAACCTTTTAGCATTGTGCCAAATTAAGCTAATCTAAGGGTTAAGTCATGGCAGGAGAGCTTGGGCACGTGTCATGCTCCTCCTGTGCTATGTGGGAAGTCAGGGACACAAATGCAGGAAGTGCATCCGTCTGCAGCATCTGACAGACCACATTGCGGCACTGGAGCTGCAGGTGGATTTACTCTGGAGCATCCACAATGCTGAGGATGTCGTGAATAGCACGTTTAGTGAATTGGCCACACCGCAGGTAAAGGTTACACAGCCAGATGGGGGATGGGTGACCAACAGGAAGAGCAGTGCAAGGAATGTAGTGCAGGAGTCCCCTGCGGTCATCCCCCGGCAAAACAGATACACCACTTTGGGTACTGTTGAGGGGGATGGCTCATCAGGGGAGAGCAGCAGCAGCCAAGTTCATGGCACCATGGGTGGCTCTGCTGCACAGGAGGACAGGAAAAAGAGTGGGAGAGCTATAATGGTAGGGGATTTTATTGTAAGGGGAATAGATAGACATTTCTGCGGCCGCAACCGAGACTCCAGGATGGTATATTGCCTCCCTGCTGCAAGGGTCAAGGATGTCTCGGAGCGGGTGCAGAGCATTTTGAAGGGGGAGGGTGAACAACCAGTTGTCGTGGTGCATATAGGTACCAACTATATAGGTAAAAAACAGGATGAGGTACTATAAGACGAATTTAGGGAGCTAGGAGCTAAATTAAAAAGTAGGACCTCAAAAGTAGTAATCTCAGGATTGTTACCAGTGCCACGTGCTAGTCAGAGTAGGAGTCGCAGGATAGCGCAGATGAATACGTGGCTTGAGGAGCGGTGCAGAAGGAAGGGGTTCAAATTCCTGGGACATTGGAACCGGTTCTGGGGGAGGTGGAACCAGTACAAACCGGACGGTCTGCACCTGGGCAGGACCGGAACCAATGTCCTAGGAGGAGTGTTTGCTAGTGCTGTTGGGGAGGGGTTAAACTAATATGGCAGGGGGATGGGAACCTATGCAGGGAGACAGAGGGAAGTAAAATAGGGGCAAAAGATAGAAAGAAAAAAAGTAAAAGTGGAGGGCAGAGAAACCCAAGACAAAAAGCAAAAAGGGCCACATTACAGCAAAATTCTAAAGGGGCAAAATGTGTTAAAAAGACATGCCTGAAGGTTTTGTGCCTCAATGCAAGGAATATATGGAATAAGTGAACGAATTCACTGCACAGATAGCAGTTAACGGGTATGATGTTATTGGCATCACAGAGACATGGCTCCAGGGTGACCAAGGCTAGGAACTCAATATCCAGAGGTATTCAACATTCAGGAAAGATAGACAGAAAGGAAAAGGAGGTGGGGTGGCATTGCTAGTTAAAGAGGAAATTAATGCAATAGTAAGGAAGGGTATTAGCTTGGATGATGTGGAATCAGTATGGGTGGAACTATCAAATACCAAAGGGCAGAAAATGCTTGTGGGAGTTTTGTACAGACCACCAAACAGTAGTAGTAAGGTTGGGGACAGCATCAAACAAGAAATTAGGGATGCGTGCAATAAAAGTACAGCAGTTATCATGGGTGACTTTAATCTACATATTGATTGGGCTAACCAAACTGGTAGCAATGCGGTGGAGGAGGATTTCCTGGAGTGTATTAGGGATGGTTTTCAAGACCAATATGTCGAGGCACCAACTAGAGGGCTGGCCATCTTAGACTGGGTGATGTGTAATGAGAGGATTAATTAGCAATCTTGTTGTACGTGGCCCCTTGGGGAAGAGTGACCATAATATGGTAGAATTGTTTATTAATATGGAGAGCGACACAATTAATTCAGAGACTAGGGTCCTGAACTTAAGGAAAGGTAACTTTGATGGTATGAGACGTGAATTGGCTAGAATAGATTGACGAGTGATACTTAAAGGGTTGATGGTGGATAGGCAATGGCAAACATTTAAAGATCACATGGATGAACTTCAACAATTGTACATCCCTGTCTGGAGTAAAAATAAAATGGGGAAGGTGGCTCAACCGTGGCTAACAAGGGAAATTAAGGATAGTGTTAAATCCAAGGAAGAGGCATATAAATTGACCAGAAAAAGGAGCAAACCTGAGGACTGGGAGAATTTTATAATACAGCAGAGGAGGACAAAGGGTTTAATTCAGAGGGGAAAAATAAAGTATGAGAGGAAGCTTGCTAGGAACATAAAAACTGACTGCAAAAGCTTTTATAGATATGTAACGAGAAAAATATTAGTGAAAACAAACGTAGGTCCTTTGCAGTCAGATTCAGATGAATTTATAATGGGGAACAAAGAAATGGTGGACCAGTTAAACAAATACTCTGGTTCTGTCTTCACGAAGGAAGACACAAATAACCTTCCGGAAATACTAAGGGACCAAGGGTCTAGTGAGAAGGAGGAACTGAAGGAAATCCTTATTAGGTGGGAAATTGTGTTAGGGAAATTGATGGGATTGAAGGCTGATAAATCCCCGGGGCCTGATGTCTGCATCCCAGAGTACTTAAGGAAGTGACCCTAGAAATAGTGGATGCATTGGTGATCATTTTCCAACAGTCTATCGACTCTGGATCAGTTCCTATGGACTGGAGGGTAGCTAATGTAACACCACTTTTTAAGAAAGGAGGGAGAGAGAAAATGGGTAATTATAGACTGGTTAGCCTGACATCAGTAGTGGGGAAAATGTTGTAATCAATTATTAAAGATGAAATAGCAGCACATTTGGAAAGCAGTGATGGGATCGGTCCAAGTCAGCATGGATTTATGAAAGGGAAATCATGCTTGACAAATCTTCTAGAATTTTTTGAGGGTGTAACTGGTAAGAGTGGACAAGGGAGAACCAGTGGATGTGGTGTATTTGGACTTTAACAGGCTTTTGACAAGGTCCCACACAAGAGATTGGTGTGCAAAATTAAAGCACATGGTATTGGGGGTAGTGTACTGACATGGATAGAGAACTGGTTGGCAGACAGGAAGCAGAGAGACGGGATAAATGGGCCCTTTTCAGAATGGCAGGCAGTGACTGGTGGGGTGCCGCAGGGTTCAGTGCTGGGACCCTAGCTATTTACAATATACATTAATGATTTGTATGAGATAATTGAGTGTAATATCTCCAAGATTTCAGATGACACTAAGCTGGGTGACGGTGTGAGCTGTGAAGAGGATGCTAAAAGGCTGCAGGGTGACTTGGACAGGTTGGGTAAGTGGGCAAACGCGTGGCAGATGCAGTATAATGTGGATAAATGTGAGGTTATCCACTTTGGTGGCAAAAACACGAAGGCAGAATATTATCTGAATGACGGCAAATTAAGAAAAGGGGAGGTGCAACGAGACTTGGGTTTCATGGTACATTAGTCATTGAAAGTTGGCATGCAAGTACAGCAGGCAGAGAAGAAGGCAAATGGTATGTTGGCTTTCATAGCTAGGGGATTTGAGTATAGGAGCAAGGAGATCTTACTGCAGTTGTACAGGGCCCTAGTGAGGCCTCACCTGGAATATTGTGTTCAGTTTTGGTCTCCTAATCTGAGGAAGGACGTTCTTGCTATTGAGGGAGTGCAGCGAAGGTTCACCAGACTGATTTCCGGGATGGCAGGACTGACATATGAGGAGAGACTGGATCAACTGGGCCTGTATTCACTAGAGTTTAGAAGGATGAGAGGGGATCTCATAGAAACATATAAAATTCTGACGGGACGGGACAGGTTAGATGCGGGAAGAATGTTCCCGATGTTGGGGAAGTCCAGAACCAGGGGACATGGTCTTAGGATAAGAGGTAGGCCATTTAGGACTGAGATGAGGAGAAACTTCTTCACTCAGAGCGTTGTTAACCTGTGGAATTCGCTAAAGAAGAGAGTTGTTGATGCCAGTTCATTGGATATATTCAAGAGGGAGTTAGATATGGCCCTTACGGCTAAAGGGATCAAGGGGTATGGAGAGAAAGCAGGAAAGGGGTACTGAGGTGAATGATCAGCCATGATCTCATTGAATGGTGGTGCAGGCTCGAAGGGCCGAATGATCTACTCCTGCACCTATTTTCTATGTTTCTATGTAAACATGACAACAAAGTAGCGGAACTTGTATTCCCCTTTAGATTTGAACGGTGACTTTATTTTAATGGCAGCAGCTTAGCAAAAGACTTGTGTTAAATGTACAAATGAGATCTACAGTACCTTTCACATCGGCACACTCCTATCAGCATGCTTCACTATCACAAGCAGTAATACACTTACATACTGGGCTATCAGTTAAATCATAGAATCATAGGGTCAAGTGTCGGCCGCCCGCTAGAGCGGCGCACGTCGGAGAGGCCCGCCTAATTTATAGAACAAAAATTGCGCCGAATACTTACCTCGCGATTCTCGGATAGCTGTAGGCCCAATTCCACCTCGGCGCGGTGCAGCAGGAGCTGCTGGGGGCGGAGCTACAGCCCTGCACCGAAAACACTGCCGGCAGCCACGTGCGTGCGCAGTAGCTGCCGGCGTCCTGTCTCCGGGGCGACAACCCTATCCCAGGCCGAATGGACGTTGCCCCTATCCCCGGCCGAGTGGCCTGCACATCTTACCTCAGCGGCGGGGCCCACCCACCCACATCACGCCGGGGCGGGCCCCGCCCGAAGAGTCGGTGGCGCTGGCAGCCCGGCATCGGCTGCGTGCGGGGCTTCTTCATCGTCGTCTCCTCTCTTCCCCCTCCATCTTCCTCTCTTCTCCCCATCCCCATCTTCCTCTCTTCTCCGCCCCAATCTTCTTCTATTCTCCCCCCCATCTTCCTCTCTTCTCCCCCCCAATCTTCTTCTCTTCTCCCCCCCAATCTTCTTCTCTTCTCCCCCCCATCTTCCTCTCTTCTCCCCCCCAATCTTCTTCTCTTCTCCCCCCCATCTTCCTCTCTTCTCCCCCCCAATCTTCCTCTCTTCTCCCCCCCAATCTTCCTCTCTTCTCCCCCCCAATCTTCCTCTCTTCTCCCCCCAATCTTCTTCTCTTCTCCCCCCCAATCTTCTTCTCTTCTCCCCCCCATCTTACTCTCTTCTCCCCCCCAATCTTCTTCTCTTCTCCCCCCCATCTTACTCTCTTCTCCCCCCAATCTTCTTCTCTTCTCCCCCCCAATCTTCCTCTCTTCTCCCCCCCAATCTTCTTCTCTTCTCCCCCCATCTTCCTCTCTTCTCCCCCCCAATCTTCCTCTCTTCTCCCCCCCAATCTTCCTCTCTTCTCCCCCCCATCTTCCTCTCTTCTCCCCCCCAATCTTCTTCTCTTCTCCCCCCCATCTTACTCTCTTCTCCCCCCAATCTTCCTCTCTTCTCCCCCCCAATCTTACTCTCTTCTCCCCCCAATCTTCTTCTCTTCTCCCCCCCATCTTACTCTCTTCTCCCCCCCAATCTTCTTCTCTTCTCCCCCCCAATCTTCTTCTCTTCTCCCCCCCATCTTACTCTCTTCTCCCCCCCATCTTACTCTCTTCTCCCCCCAATCTTCTTCTCTTCTCCCCCCCATCTTACTCTCTTCTCCCCCCCATCTTACTCTCTTCTCCCCCCAATCTTCTTCTCTTCTCCCCCCCATCTTACTCTATTCTCCCCCCCATCTTACTCTCTTCTCCCCCCCATCTTACTCTCTTCTCCCCCCAATCTTCTTCTCTTCTCCCCCCCATCTTACTCTCTTCTCCCCCCCATCTTACTCTCTTCTCCCCCCAATCTTCTTCTCTTCTCCCCCCCATCTTACTCTATTCTCCCCCCCATCTTCCTCTCTTCTCCCCCACAATCTTCTTCTCTTCTCCCCCCCAATCTTCTTCTCTTCTCCCCCCCATCTTCCTCTCTTCTCCCCCCCATCTTCCTCTCTTCTCCCCACAATCTTCTTCTCTTCTCCCCCCCAATCTTCCTCTCTTCTCCCCCCCATCTTCCTCTCTTCTCCCCCACAATCTTCTTCTATTCTCCCCCCCAATCTTCCTCTCTTCTCCCCCCCCATCTTCTTCTCTTCTCCCCCCCAATCTTCCTCTCTTCTCCCCCCCAATCTTCCTCTCTTCTCCCCCCCATCTTCCTCTCTTCTCCCCCCCAATCTTCCTCTCTTCTCCCCCCCCATCTTCTTCTCTTCTCCCCCCCATCTTCCTCTCTTCTCCCCCCCCAATCTTCTTCTCTTCCCGTCCCCCCTTCTCCCTGGTGCTGCAGTAGGTGAGTAGAAATCATTTTTTATTTATTGAGTGATTTTTTTTTTTAATTTTAATTTTTAATTTTTTTATTTATTTGGATTGATTTATTGGTTTATTTATTGATTTATTTATCATTTATTATTGATGATGGCTCTTTATTTGTAAAAGTGAAGTGTTTAATGTTTGTAAACCCCCCCTTCCCCCCCCCTCATCTCTTGTTCCCTACGCCTGATGTTCTCAGTGTCGGCAAGGTTTTTCTGAGCGTACAAAAATCTACACTTACTCCATTCTAAGTTAGTTTGGAGTAAGTTTTTGCTGCCTAAACTTGCAAAACAGGCATAAGTGACCAGACAAGACCCCTTTTGAAAATAAAAAATCTGTTCTAAAATGAAACTGTTCTAACTCACTAGAACTGGAGCAAACTAAAGGCCGAGAATTGCAATTTCTAAGATACTCCATTCTAAACTAGTTGCTCCAAAAAAATCGGAGCAACTCAGGCCGAAACTTGAGCCCATAGAAATTTACAGCACAGAAGGAGGCCATTTTGCCCATTGTGTCCGCACTGGCCGACTACGAGCTACCCAGCCTAATCCCACTTTCCAGCTCTTGGTCCGTAGCCCTGTAGGTTATGGCACTTGAAATGCATATCCAAGTACTTCTTAAATGCTTTGAGGATTTCTGCCTCTACCACCCTTTCAGGCAGTGAGTTCCAGACCCCCACCACCCTCTGGGTGAAAAATTTCTCCTCAAATCCCTTCTAAACCTCCTACCTCCTTTAAAGCTTTTACTTTTTCAACATATAATCAGTTAGTTATCGCCATGTCCAAATGTTTACATTTTTCCAGACACATCATTCCATGCTACACTATATGACTCCCCTTTTAAAACAAAATGCTATAATTAAAATTTCTAGGTATCTTCAAAATAGTCATTGAGAAAACAAAAAAAAATTGCCAGAGAAAACAGCAATAAAACAGATTACAAATGCACATTTTTCAGCCTGATAAAGAGAAGGTGGTGTCCATCAATTCAAATATTTGACTAAATAAAATATGTATGTTTGATCCAGGGGCGCAGTGGCATGGAGACCCTCCGTTAATTGCAGTTCTGCTCTAGAGGTGACTTTCATTATATTTGACATAAAATTTTAATCTTGACTCCAGTGTCTAATTCAGAATGTCCTTTGCAGGAGAAATTAAATCTGGTGACCTTGGATTATGCCAGAGAAAATGATAAAACTTTCTATTAATCTACATAGTGGTAACACAATCCATATCATCACTGTTAACAGAAGCTGTGTCTTTGAGATAGAACATGGATTTCCAAAAAGATTTCTTCTCAATATGAGATCTGGGATCAGAATGTAGGTAAATAGTTTACCTGTATAAGGTCTGGACAGAAACCAGCATTTGGAATTCAGTTGAAATAAGTATGTGTTAGGTTTGATTTGGTATATCTCCAACGAGAGAGAATCTATTCACCGCCCCTTGACATTTAACTGCATTACCATTGTCGAATCCCTCACCATCAACATCCTAGGGCTCACCATTGAGCAGAAACTTAACTGGACCTGCACATAAATACCATGACAACAAGAGCAGGTCAGAGGCTGGGTATTCTGTGGCAAGTGTCTCTCCTCCTGACTCCCCACAGCCTTTCCACCATCTACAAGGCACAAGTAAGGAGTGTGATGGAATACTCTCCACTTGCCTGGATGAGTGCAGCTCAAACTCAAGAAGCTCAATACCATCCTGGCAAAGCAGCCCACTTGATTGGCACCCCATACCTTCTTAGACGGTCCCTCGTATTGAGGATGACTTGCTTCCACACCAAAAAGGGATGAGTTCACAGGTGTTTCAATGAAGGACCTAATATTCCGGATCCCGAACTACATGTTGAAGGGGGGAAGATGCCTGTGCCTGGATTTTTTTAACGTGGGGTTGCACACCAGCCACCACACGGGCCCGACAGAGCCAGGTCTTGGTCCAGCGGCAAGGACTAACCAAGACGACTGGAGACCTGCTCTGCTGCACGGACTTAGTGCGCACACATATTGCAGTGTTGGCACCCCATCCATCACCTTAAACATTCACTCCCTCCACCACCAGTGCACCGTGGCTGCAGCATGTACCATCTGCAAGATGCACTGCAACAACTCGCCAAAGCTTCTTCGGCAGCACCTCCCAAACCCGCGACCTCTACCACCAAGAAGGACAAGGGCAGCAGGCGCATGGGAACACCACCACCTCCAAGTTCCCCTTCAAGTCACACACCATCCTGACTTGGAAACATATCGGCGATCCTTCATCGTCACTGGGTCAAAATCCTGGAACTCTCTCCCTAACACCAAAAGAAAGACTTGCATTTGTATAGCACCTTGCATGACCACCGGACATCCCAAAAAGCTTGTTAGCCAATGAAATACTTTTTGAAGTGTAGTCACTGTTGTAATGTGGGAAACGTGGCAGCCAATTTGCACACAGCAAGCTCCCACAAACAGCAATGTGATAATGACCAGATAATCTGTTTTTGTTATGTTGATTGAGGGATAAATATTTGCCAGGACACTGGGAATAACACCCCTGGTCTTCCTCAAAATAGTGCCCTGGGATCTTTTACGTAAACCAGAGAGAGCAGACGGGGCCTTGGTTTAACGTTTCATCCAAAAGACAACACCACCAACAGTGCAGCAGTCCCTCAGGTGGATGTAAAAGATCCCATGGCACTATTTCAAATAAGAGCAGGGCAGTTATCCCTGGTGTCCTGGCCAATATTTAACCCTTGATCAACATAACAAAAAAACAGATTATCTGGTCATTATCACAATGCTGTTTGTGGGAGCTTGCTGTGTGCAAATTGGCTGCCACATTTCCTACTTTAAAACAGTGACTGCACTCGAAACAGTGCTTTGTGACGTCCGGTGGTCATGAAAGGTGCTATATAAATGCAAGTCTTTTTTTCTTTCTTTATGATCTATATACTATCCCTGACATCAACAGTTAAGGATTCGAAGCCCATGGTCGTTTTCCTGTGAAAGATCCCTTAGTTTTCAGGCTGTACAGATCTTATTTTTCATTAATCTTATAATGTTAATTTCTTTTCATTCTTTGTCATCGTGACCTTTCACTTCTGTTTCTCACTGATCTTGAAAAACAGCCGAATAGTCTGTAATCGCTGCTCAATAACTTCCAATTCCAGTGTGCTTAAAAACAGCACAACAGTTTAACTTCATACTCCAACGTACAGTGCACCTGTTTAATGTGTTGCCTTGACCACACTAATGTGTTAACCACAGAACAACAAGTACAATGCTGTAGCAAACGAATCCAGGCATTTAGTTAAAAGCCCCTCTATAAAAGCAGCAGCAGGCATCTGAGAACGCTTGGGGAAACTCGTGTTACTCATTGAGGGGATACTGAGTGATAGGACAGACAAATCCATAAAAAAAAGCATATGTTAAGCTACTTTTAGTGTCATCATCATCATCATCATAGGCAGACCCTCGGAATCGAGGAAGACTTGCTTCCACTCTAAAAATGAGTTCTTAGGTGACTGAACAGTCCAATATGAGAACCACAGTCCCTGTCACAGATGGGGCAGACAATCGTTGAGGGAAAGGGTGGGTGGGACAGGTTTGCCGCACGCTCTTTCCGCTGCCTGCGCTTGGTTTCTGCATGCTCTCAGAGATGAGACTCGAGGTGCTCAATGCCCTCCCGGTTGCAGTTCCTCCACTGAGGGCGGTCTATGGCCAGGGACTCCCAAGAGTCAGCGGGGATGTTGCACTTTGTCAGGGAGGCCTTGAGGGTATCCTTGTAATGTTTTCTCTGCCCACCTTTGGCTCGTTTGCCGTGATGGAGTTCCGAGTAGAGCGCTTGCTTTGGGAGTCTCGTGTCTGGCATGCGAACTATATGGCCTGCCCAGCGGAGCTGCTCGGGTGTGGTCAGTGCTGGGGATGTTGGCCTGGTCGAGAACGCTAACGTTGGTGCGTCTGTCCTCCCAGGGGATTTGCAGGATCTTGCGGAGACAGCATTGGTGGTATTTCTCCAGCGATTTGAGGTGTCTACTGTACATGGTCCATGTCTCTGAGCCATACAGGAAGGTGGGTATTACTATAGCCCTGTAGACCATGAGCTTGGTGGCAGATTTGAGCGCCTGATCTTCGAACACTCTGTTCCTCAGGCAGCCAAAGGCTGCACTGGCGCACTGGAGGCAGTGTTGAATGCCGTCGTCGATATCTGCTCTTGTTGATAAGAGGCTCCCAAGGTATGGAAAGTGGTCCATGTTGTCCAGGGCCGCACCGTGGATCTTGATGACTGGGAGGCAGTGCTGTGCGGCGGGGACAGGCTGGTGGAGGACCTTTGTCTTATGGATGCTTAGTGTAAGGCCCATGCTTTCATACGCCTCAGTGAAGATGTTGACTATGACTTGGAGTTCAGCCTCTGGCAACAGACGCAAGCGTCGTCCGTGTACTGTAGCTCAAAGACAGAGGTTGGGACGGTCTTGGATCTGGCCTGGAGTCCATGGTTTCTAGGCCATGTTCAATTCCCTGGGTGCAACAAATACAGGAACATTGGGCTAGAAAGAGAACATGATCCAAAAGGAGCCTGACTCATTTTTCATTAATTCATTTACAGGATTGGAAATTTAGCGGTTCGGGGCTTTTGTGGCTCGGGGTGATTTAGTGGGAGTACTCCGCAGCATTTAATTCCTCTAGACTTGACTATTCCAATGCATCCCTGGCTGGCCTGCCACATTCTACCCTATGTAAACCAGAGGTGATCCAAAACTCAGCTGCCCAAGTCCTAACCTGCACAAAGTCCTGCTTACCCATCACCCCCTGCGCTCGCTGACCTACATTGGCTCCCGGTTAAGCAACACCTCGATTTCAAAATTCCCATCCTCATTTTCAAATCCCTCTATGGCCGTGCCCCTCCCTATCCCTGTAATCTCCTCCAGCCCTACAACCCCCCAAAATGTCCGTGCTCCTCTAATTCTGCCCTCTTGAGCATCCCTGACCACTCCACTATTGGTGGCCATGCCTTCTGTTGCCTAGGCCCCAAGCTCTGAAACTCCATGCCTAAACCTCTCCGCCTCCCTACCTCTCTTTCCTCCTTCAAGATGCTGTTTAAAACCTACCTCTTTCCTGCGCTAATTTCTACTTATGCGGCTCGGTGTCAATTTTTAAAATTTCATAATACTCCTGTGAAGCGCCTTGGGACGTTTCACTATGTTAAAGGCGCTATATAAATACAAATCGTTGTGTATTTGCTCGAATCCAATTTCTCCAGTCACAGGATGAGGGAACATCTGCCCTAATTGTGTCTCACAAACAGAATGAAGAAGTTCCAAACTCACTTGCTCTGTGTTTTTTTTATTTAGTGGTGCAAGGACATTTTGTCTCCATCAGCCTGCTAAATATTTATGTTTTGATGGGGTAATTGCGTAACAGGATGTTACATATACAGGAATCTGTAATAACTGTATTGATCTATCAGCTTTGGAGGGACGTGGTCATGCTGCAAACTACTTGGCTTGAATAAGTTTCAGCACGAAAAGCCTGCGGGCACTCAACTTAAAAATTGTCTTCACCCATGGTATATTTATTGATGGTAATCATTTAATTTAAAAAGAAAAACAGTGTTAATCTGATTATATTTGAGCAGGCCACACAATTGCCGTTAGAATTAGAATTGAACTTAAGTGTTGGTTTCTAGAGCTTTAGAGAAGCCTTCAGGTGTTAGCTTGACTCACACTTTGTAGAACCATCTACTCCAAGGCAGAGGTTGTGGGTTTAAGGCACACATTCACACTCAGTAGAAACCATCGACCCTGAGGCAGAGATTATCGGTTTAAGACATACGTGGGTATGGTAGCATAGTGGTTATGTTACTGGACTAATAATTGAGAGACATGAGTTCAAATCCCACCATGGTAGCTGGGGAATTTAATTTCAGTTAATTAAATAAACCTGGAATAAAAAGCAAGTATCAGTAATGGTGACCATGAAATTATTGGATTGTTGTAAAAGCCCATGTGGCTCACTGATGCCATCCTTGACCCAGTCTGGCTGATATATGACTCCAGACTCACAGCAATGTAGTTGACTCTTAGATGGCCCAGCAAGACACTCATTTCTATAGGTGGCTCACCACCACCTTCTAGAGGGCAATTAGGGATGAGTAATAAATGCTGGTCTTGCCACATCTCACGAACGAATAAAAAAAAAAAATCTTTGATCTGGTCCTGTGTAATGAGATTAATAAACAATCTCCTAGTAAAGGATCCCCTTGGAATGAGTGATCATAGCATGGTTGAATTTCAAATTCAGATGGAGGGTGAGAAAGTTGAATCTCAAACCAGTGTACTAAGCTTAAATAAAGGAGACTATAAGGGCAGAGTTGGCTAAAATGGACTGGAAAAATAGATTAAAGTGCAGGAATGTTGATGTACAGTGGTGTATATTTAAGGAGATATTTCACAACTCCCAAGAAAAATATATTCCAGTGAGGAGGAAAGGGTGTAAAAGAAAAACATAGCCATCCATGGCTAACTAAAGAAATAAAGGACGGTATCCAATTAAAAACAAGGGCATACAAAGTAGCCAAAACTAGTGGGAGGACAGAAGATTGGGAAGCTTTTAAAATACAGCAAAGTATGACTAAAAAAATGATTAAGAAGGGGAAGATTGACTATGAAAGTATACTAGTATGAAATATAAAAACAGAAAGCAAGATTTTCTATTGGTATATAAAAAGGAAAAGAGTGGCTAAAGTAAATGTTGGTCCCTTAGAGGATGAGACCGGGGTATTAGTAATGGGGAACATGGAGATAGCAGAAACTCTGAACAAATATATTGTATCAGTCTTTACAGTAGAGGACACTAAAAATATCCCAACAGTGGATAGTCAAGGGGCTATAGTGGGGGAGGAACTTAACATAATCACAATCACTAAGGAGGTGGTACTCAGTCAGATAATGGGACTAAAGGCGGATAAATGCCCTGGACCTGATGGCTTGCATCCTAGGGTCCTAAGAGAAGTAGCGGCAGGGATAGTGGATGCATTGGTTGTAATTTACCAAAATTCCCTGGATTCTGGGGAGGTCCCAGCAGATTGGAAAACTGCAAATGTAACACCCCTATTTAAAAAAGGAGGCAGACAAAAAGCAGGAAACTATAGACCAGTTAACCTAACATCTGTGGTTGGGAAAATGTTGGAGTCCATTATTAAAGAAGCAGTAGCAGGACATTTGGAAAAGCATAATTCAGTCAGGCAGAGTCAGCATGGATTTATGAAAGGGAAGTCATGTTTGACAAATTTGCTAGAATTCTTTGAGAATGTAATGAACAGGGTAGATAAAGGGGAACCAGTGGATGTGGTGTATTTGGACTTCCAGAAGGCATTTGACAAGGTACCACATAAAAGGTTACTGCACAAGATCAAAGTTCACGGGGTTAGGGGTAATAGAAACATAGAAAATAGGTGCAGGAGTAGGCCATTTGGCCCTTCGAGCCTGCACCGCCATTCAATAAGATCATGGCTGATCATTCCTTCAGTACCCCTTTCCTGCTTTTTCTCCATACCCCTTGATCCCTTTAGCCGTAAGGGCCATATCTAACTCCCCCTTAAATATATCCAATGAACTGGCATCAACAACTCTCTGCAGCAGGGAATTCCACAGGTTAACAACTCCCTGAGTGATGAAGTTTCTCCTCATCTCAGTCCTAAATGGCCTATCCCTTATCCTAAGGCTATGTCCTCTGG
This sequence comes from Pristiophorus japonicus, assembly GCF_044704955.1. NCBI lineage: Eukaryota > Metazoa > Chordata > Chondrichthyes > Pristiophoridae > Pristiophorus > Pristiophorus japonicus. The sequence goes on from NC_091991.1 coordinate 31,240,750, forward strand.
TTCCATGGATAGAGTATTGGCTAACTAACAGAAAACAGAGAGTCGGGATAAATGGGTAATTTTCGGGTTGGCAATCAGTAACTAGTGGGGTGCCACAGGGATCAGGGCTATATTAATCTATATTAATGATTCGAAGAAGGGACCGAGTGTAATGTAGCGAAGTTTGCTGACGATACAAAAATGGGAGGAAAAGCAATGTGTGAGGAGGACACAAAAAATCTGCAAAAGGACATAGACAGGCTAAGTGAGAGGGCAAAAATTTGGCAGATGGAGTATAATGTTGGAAAGTGTGAGGTTATGCACTTTGGCATTCAAAAAATCAAAGAGCAAGTTATTACTTAAATGGAGAAAGATTGCAAAGTACTGCAGTACAGCGGGAGCTGGGGGTACTTGTGCATGAAACTCAAAAGGTTAGTATGCAGGTACAGCAAGTGATCAGGAATGCCAATGGAATCTTGGCCTTTATTGCAAAGGGGATGGAGTACAAAAGCAGGGAAGTCTTGCTCCAGTTATATAGGGCCTTGGTGAGGCCGCACCTGGAATACTGCGTGCAGTTTTGGTTTCCATATTTACGAAAGGATATACTTGCTTTGGAAACAGTTCAGAGAAGGTTCATTAGGTTGATTCCGGAGATGAGGGAGTTGACTTATGAGGAAAGGTTGAGTAGGTTGGGCCTCTACTCATTGAAATTCAGAAGAATGAGAGGTGATCTTATCGAAATGTATAAGATTATGAGGGGGCTTGACAAGGTCGATGCACTAATAGGGGAGACTAGAACTAGGGGGCATAATCTTAGAATAAGGGGCCGCCCATTTAAAACTGAGATAAGGAAGAATTTCTTCTCTCAGAGAGTTGTAAATCTGTGGAATTCGCTGCCTCAGGGAGCTGCGGAAGCTGGGTCATAGAATAAATTTAAGACAAAGATAGACAGTTTCTTAACCGATAAGGGAATAAGGGTTTATGGGGAGCAGGCAGGGAAGTGGACCTGAGTCCATGATCGGATCAGCCATGATCGTATTAAATGGTGGAGCAGGCTTGAGGGGCCGGATGGCCTACTCCTGCTCCTATTTCTTATGTTCTTGTGTTCTTATAAAAAAATATCCAGGACTAGAGCACATGCTCTAGATGATGCTCCGGTGCAGTGCTGAGAGAGTGCTGAATTGCTATAGGTTGCGCTCTGTGGATGAGACATTGAACCGAGGCTCATTAATTTGTCTCATTGAAACAGTGACTAGACTTCAGAAGTACTTTTGTTCCCATTGGTGTTTGTGGGATCTTGCTCCATTGCTATCGTTGACTATCGTGACAGCTGTGGCTCAGTTGGTACAACCCTCACCTCTGAGTCAGAAGGTTGTGGGTTCTAGTCCCACTCTAGAGACTTGAGCACAAAAATCTAGGCTCACACTCCGAGTGCTGCACTGTCGGAGATGCTGTCTTTCGGATAAATCGAGGCCCCGTCTAGCCCCTCAGGTGAACGTAAAATATCCCATGGCACTATTTTAAAGAAGAGCAGGGGAGTTATCCCTGTTTTCCTGGCCAATATTTATCTCTCATCAACATAACAAAAAATATAGGTTATCTGGTCATTATCACATTGCTATTTGTGGGAGCTTGCTGTGTGCAAATTGGCTGCCGCGTTTCCTACATTACAACAGTGACGACACTTCAAAAAGTACTTCATTGGCTGGAAAGTGCTTTTGGACATTGTGAAAGGCGCTATATAAATGCAAGTCTTTCTTTTACTTAGCAACACAGCAATTCAAAATTGTTATTTCAGATGAAGCACCTTGAGATGTGTTTTTGTGAAGCACCGAGGTGTTATATAAATGTCAATGGGGCTGTGAGTTCAGCTAGGTTGGCTGCTTGCTATCAGATCTTAGACTAAAAGGTTCTTGATGCCGATTTTCATTTTGTGTTCTGCAATGTATTTGCTTCATGGGTTCTTTGCTTAAGAATTCATGGCAACACATTGCTATTAAGAACTAGTTGCTTTATTAGCAAAAGGTTTAACAATCACACTACATATTACAAGTTCATCCACCAGGCTCACAACCACCTGCCTCATCGTGGATCCCCCGAACCCAACCGGCTGGGCTTTTATTGAATCTTGTGAACATCACGTGACTGGCTAAGCCACTCCCAACTCAACAGCTCTACAAACCTGTGAGCATCCTCATAAGTGCATACATTACAGGCTCACATTAGATGGGCAGAGAGATCACATGGCCTGAGGACACCGGTGAGAGAGAGGCCTGAACCATTATGGTTGGGCCTCATTACAATACTCATGGGGAGCTGCCTGTGCTGAACGAGCATTGACAGGTAATAGGGCGAGGAAATCCTGTGGCTCATCCAGAGATCCAAAAGTGGGCTTTTAAAGTGTAGGGCAGAGAGGTGTGGTTGGCCCGTCTGTCGGGAGGAAACATTTGTACTCCTCCTGGCCCCACAAACATCAATGCCACATTGTTCCCCACCCCCTGCCCCCCTCAAAGTTCGGAGCAGCCAACAGCAGCACCTTTAAAATAAAGAAAGAAGGACTTGTCTTTCTTGTGCTTTCACAACCACCGGATGTCCCAAAGCACTTTACAGCCAATGTAATACTTTTTGAAATGTAACCACTGTTGTAATGTAGGAAACGTGCAACTAATTTGTGCACAGCAGGCTCCCACAAACAGCAATGTGATAATGATCAGATAATCTGTTTTAGTGATGTTGATTGAGGACTAAATATTGGCCAAGACACCAGGAATAATTCCCCTGCTCTTCTTCGAAATAGTGCCATAGGATCTTTCACCTGAGAGAGCAGACAGGGCCTCATTTAACATCTCATCTGAAAGACTGCACCTCTAACAGTGCAGCGCTCCCTCAGCACTGCACTGGAGTGTCAGCCTCGAGTTATGTGCTCAAGTCCCTGGAGTGGGATTTGAACCCACAACCTTCTGACTCAGAGGCAAAAGTGCTGCCCACTGAGCCACAGCTGACACGTTAAGACCGTTGGTTCGGCCAATCAACATTCAGTTCCACTGGGCGTGCGTTTAACCGGTAGAACATCGCAATTGCTTTGGGCTGCTACATCAAGTGCAGGTCCCTGATTTAAATATTTTACCAAGGCTCCCGCTTGTTTCGGGCAAGATCACTGGCTGCCAATTTCAAGGCCCATTCGAAAATCCGGTTGAGTAGGCCTCGGGCAGCAAGAGAACAGGAGGTATTTAAATTTGCATCTGCCTACTGCCCCGTTTTTATAGAAAAACTGAACGTTCTGTAGAAGAATAGCCCACTTTCTATTACTTCAAATTCCCCGTATGTAGATCTCTGCTACAATATTAAGCCAAGATCTCTCCAGGCTTGCACTCAGGAGAACCCATCGACTCCGCGGCAGAACTTGTGGGTTTAAGCCACACCTCAGGGCTGGAGCGTATAATCAGGGTGACATCCTGGTGCAGTTCTCCATTATGGAGATGAGGAGAAATGACTTCTCTCAGAGGGTTGTGAATCTTTGGAATTCTTTACCCCAGAAAGCCTCTGGAGGCTGGGTCATTGAATATATTTAAGGTGGAGATAGATAGACTTTTGAACGATAAGGGAATAAAGGGTTTTGGGGAGCGGGCAGGAAAGTGGAGCTGAGCCCAAGATCAGATCAGCCATGATCTTATTGAATGGTGGAGCAGGCTCGAGGGGCCAAATGACCTACTCCTGCTCCTATTTCTTATGTTCTTAAGGGCTGGATTTTCCAGTTCTTTGCACTCTGGGTTTCGGCAGTGTGAAATGAAGCCCCGAGGTCTCCTGCGTCCGGTCGCGAGACTCGGGTCGGGTCTTGCGGCGGCGTTTAGCAGCACCACCGGGAAGAGCTGCACCGGGTGTGCAACGCCTCTCGCTGTGACACCGTCCGAGTTTTGACTCGAACCCGACCCGTATGCCTGGAATTGCGACTCGCAATGACTGCCTGGGATACCATGCCGGCGGCAGTGATGTAAAGGTAAGTGCGAGCGTTTGTTCTTTTAATTGTTTAGCGATTTGTGTTGTGGTGGCGTGGGAATGTTTTTGTGTTTTTTTTAAGCTCCTCCCCCCCCCCCACCTCAGGCCTCTCTTGGAGCGCACACGGCCAGGCACTTTAGTTCGCGAGTTTCCCATTTTTGCACCTCGAAAGTTGTACAATGTCTCCCTTCACGCTACGCCTCCGACACAGGGCCCTGATGCCCAACCTTCCTGACTGAAGCGCAACCTATTCCCAGCTGGCAACTTTACCGACCCTCCTCCGCTTTCGCCCCAAAAACAGAAAAGCCTAAAATCCAGCCCCATGCTGTTATTGTTCCAGGCTTGCATAAATCCTTTAACAGAAAGTATTGCTGATCTTTCCCCTTTCTGACTGAAGACAGAACAAGAAACAGATGGGGGCTATTCATCGTAATTAATCGGAGTGAAAGTTAAACGTTCTAGAAATAAAGACTGTGAATTATTGTGATTCCGTTCCACCTCAGGATTCCTGTAGAACTGGTGGAAATTAACGAACACTCAGATACAGAAAAGGTAAACTAACGGTGACAAATTTTCTTGGAATCCTTGTGCCCAAGAGTGAAACGACAATAGTTCCGATACTGTAAAAGGAACAATTAATCCTGATGAAAGCATTGGCCAGTCTCATAATATATTGTGGAATGGAAACATATTTTGATTCAACTTTTTACTTTCCAAGTTTCTCAGTCAAGTAGAATAAATGGCATAGACTTAGAGGGGAGCGGGCAGGGAAGTGGAGTTGAGGTCAAGATCAGATCGGCCATGATCTTATTGAATGGCTGAGCAGGCTCGAGGAGCCAAATGGCATACTGCTGCTCCTATTTATGTTATGTTCTTATGCAGGGGGAGGGTTCTGCAATTTAGCATTCCCCAATGGAGGATTGTGCTCGCAGGCGCGTGAATTGGGCCTACAATGTTGTTGCCCTCTCTCCCACTCCCGCTCCCTGTCAGCATGGCTTGTGTTGTGTATAGAAGAACTCCACAAAGCTGAGTACCGTGAGCTAAACTTAGTATGACCTTAGTCTTCTTTATTACAACTCCAGAGTGCCTAAACAACATGGCAGCCAACCTTTTATACTGGTCCTGCACGTGTGTGCATGTGACCATTACGACTCCAACAGTCGCGCCCTCTGGTGGCAAGTATTACAATAGTTACATACATAACAGCTTGCCTGCCGGAGGCTGTGGAATTGCCCTTTTTATTAGCCTGTTCTCACAGCACCCAGCAGGAAAATTTACTTTGCTTTTGCCTAGGACTTAAAACCTAGTCACGTTGCAGGATGATAATGAGGATGCCCATTTAAGCCAATACGTCCTTCTGTGGGCTCTGCCCTACTTATTTAATCCCCTGAGGAAAGGTCTGTAGATCGTTTTCTGCCTTGAATAGCCAAACAAATCTCCAAAATATTTGTTTGTCCCAAATCTTTACTCTGAACTCTGACCCAGTTCCCTTTCATTTCCTTGGTTGCAACACAAGAACACTCTCTGTCCAAATCCATCCCTTTAGATTTCAATCTTATTCCCAATCAGCATTGACTCCTTTTTTGTAATGGGAGTTGATTTGGATAAACATCTAATTGCTCGTCCCACTTGACACTTGCTCATTTGTAATTGCGCCTTCCATTCCACAGTCAATGTGCAAGTCCGACAATCTGTTTTGCATGAAGCGATCTCAGCATTTTAAACACTTGGCCCAATTTTCCCCAAATGCTGACTTCACTTTTTCCATAAAATTTCATAGAGTCATAGGGGGTGAGATTCAGTATCGCCCCGTCTGTGGGCGGTAACGGTTGGACGGTGCGAGACCAAGCGCCGGGCGCTGAAATCTCGCCTCTCTCAAAACATTGGAGTTACTGCCCCCGGGAGGGAGTGGAGAGGCAAATCAAGCGCTCTACTTCCCTCTCGGATCGCTAACGGGACGGACGCCTCAGCAGCATGGCACACTGGGCTGTGCAGCGCTGCCGGGTCCGAGGGGCCCTTCCCTCATTTAACGGGAAGAACCCCGCTGCATTCCCTGCAAATGAAAAAGGGACCGACCTGGACCACCATGGAGCGGGGTGCCGCGCGATCAACGGGTGGTTAGGATCTGGAACGCACTGCCTGAAAGAGTGATGGAGGCAGACTCAATCACTGCTTTCAAAGGGGAGTTGTGTAAGTTCCTGAAAGAAAAATCTTTGCAGGGGAAAAGGAGGTGGAGTGGGACGAGCTGAAATGCTCTTGCAGGGAGCCGGCACGGGCTCGACGAGCCCAATGGTCTTCTTCCGTGCTGTAACCATTCTATGATTCTATAAGAGCATAAGAACATAACATAAGAAATAGGAGCAGGAGTAGGCCATTCGGCCCTTCGAGCCTGCTCCGCAATTCAATAAGATCATGGCTGATCATCGACCTCAACTCCACTTTCCTGCCCTATCCCTTAATTCCTCTTGAGTCCAAAAAGCTATCGATCTCAGCCTTGAATATACTCAACAACTGAGCATCCACAGCTCTTTGGGGTAGAGAATTCCAAAGATTCACCACCCTCTGAGTGAAAAAGTTTCTCCTCATCGCAGTCATAAATGGCCGACCCCTTATTCTGAGACTTTGACCCCTGGTTCTAGACTTCTCAGGCAGGGGAAACATCCTCCCTGCATCTACCTTGTCAAGCCCTGTAAGAGTTTTATAGGTTACTCACCTGTATGTAGTGATGTGGGGGAGGGCTTGACCACAGCAGGGTGTTGTGGCTTCACACTGCTAGCAATGAGACTTGTGTTTGTCTGCAAAGTGTAAGCTATGTCTTCACCCCCTGAGGGTACGTCCAACTGGTAAAACAGATTCGAGGGAATTGCAAGCTGATCCTGTAGCTCTGCGGTTTCTCAAGCTGTCCAGCAGAGTTGGATTTGGGAATCTTCTTTTCTCCAAATGAAAACAAATTCACTTTTGTGAATTTCCCTTCATAACTTAGTGATCTAAAGCCAGGAAACAGTTGCTTTGTTTCAGTCCAGCTTCTTCAGTGTATCAACGTCTTTCTTGAGGAAGATTGTCCCAAAGTGCCCATAATGCCTGGGATTTCCCACAGCAGAGCCCCTGGCTGGGAGTACACTTTAGGAAATTACACACTTGGAAAACTCCTCTGTCTGTGATTCTCCAACCATTACTCCCAAGAAGTGGCTGCGGGGTGTCACTCATCACTCCATTCATATTAATCGTTGAAAAGACCATGGGCTGTGTCATGTATTCAACCAGCATTGTAACCCATGTATAAACTGACCTAAGTTGCACACCGTGAGAACACTGACCACTAGGTGGGAGACACTCCTAACCTGGACCTTCAGGTATAAAAGGGGAAGCGCCACCCACCTTCTGCACTTGAGTGCTAAGGAATAAAGGACAGGTCACAGACTGACCTTCTCTCAAGCATGGGCCTCGTGTGCATTTATACTGTATAGTAAGGATGTATCAATGACGACAAGAAACTGGGATTTAAACCACACGAGCATGGCCACTAGCAGAACAGACGAGAGGTACTGTGTTAAGGAATGGTTGGGACAGAGATTCAACATTGTTAAAGCAGCACACAGTTCTCCAGGCAGACAAGGGCAGTCGGGCATGCCCCAACATGTAGTCGAACCCAGAGGGGGAGTTCGACAGAGACAATGGCAAGCTGAACAGCGATCCACGCCATTGCAAGGGACAATGCGGCCAGTAATGGGGCCATCAACACCTGTTAATGGTGCACTCAAGGACAATAACAGGGGCAGTCAGGGACGATCGACTGACAAGGGACCTTTTGTTTCAAACCGCAATTCATGCTGGAGGCGTGGAGGCATACATTCAGCCGGAGTTTGCAGAGATGTTCAGCGAGTTCGTGTGGAGCACGTATACAGTTCATACACCAGGACGCCACCGATAATGATGAAAGTGCTCCTCAATGGAGTTAGACACGGGTGCTAGCCAGTCCCTGATGGGTATCAAACAGTTCGAAAAGTTGTGGGCATCCAAGGCCAGGAGGCCAAAATTATCGCTGATTGACGCACAGCTACGGACTTACACAAAGCAGATCATTCCGGTGCTTGGCAGCGCCACGGTAGTCGTGACCCACAAAGATTCGGAGAACAGACTGCCACTCTGGATTGTCCCAGGGGACGGTCCCACACTAGTGGGGAGGAGTTGGCTTGCTGTCATGAACTGGAAATGGGGCGATGTCAATGCAATTTCCTCTATGGAGCGAATATCATGCTCACAGATCCTGGACAAATTTGACTCATTATTTCAACCCGGCATTGGCACTTTCATGGGGGCCAAAGTAGTGATTCACATAAACCCAGACGCCAGGCCAGTACACCACAAGGCCAGAGCGGTGCCGTACGTGATGCGGGAAAAGATAGAAGGCGAATTGGACCGCCTGCTGAGGGAAGGCATCATCTCACCAGTCGGATTCAGTGACTGGGCGAGCCCGATTGTGTTGGTGCTCAAGGCGGATGGGTCGGTCAGGATATATGGCGATTACAAGGCCACCGTCAATCGGGTGTCACTCCAAGACCAGTACCCGCTGCCGAGAGCGGAGGACCTCTTTGCGACGCTATCCGGTGGCAAACTTTTTTCAAAATTGGACCTGACCTCAGCTTACATGACCCAGGAGCTGGCGAGTGAGTCGAAGAAGCTGACCACCATCACAACACACAAGGGGTTGTTTGAGTACAACAGATGTCTGTTCGGGATTCGCTCGGCCGCCGCGATCTTCCAACGAAATATGGAAAGCCTCCTCAAGTCGATTCCAGGGACGGTGGTTTTTCAGGACGACATCCTCATTACAAGTTACGATACTGAAGAACACCTCCACAACCTGGAGGAGGTGCTACGCAGACTGGACCGGGTAGGTCTGCGATTGAAAAAGGCGAAGTGCGTCTTCCTAGCTCCAGAGGTAGAATTCCTGGGGATGAGGGTAGCAGCAGACGGGATCAGCCCTACTGCGTTCAAGACGGAAGCGATCCAGAGAGCACCCAGACCCCGTAACATGACGGAGCTGCGTTCGTTCCTGGGGCTCCTGAACTATTTTGGTAACTTTCTTCCCAAATTGAGCACGCTGCTAGAGCCGCTACACGTGCTCCTACGCAAAGGTCGCAAACGGGTCTGGGGGGACAGCCAGGAAAGGGCTTTTAATAGAGCACGCAATTTGTTATGTTCCAACAATCTGTTAACGCTATATGACCCATGTAAGAGACTTGTGTTAACGTGCGATGCGTCATCCTATGGTGTCGGGTGTGTGTTGCAGCATGTCAATGCCAAGGGTCAGTTACAGCCGGTAGCTTATGCCTCCAGAAGTCTGTCCCAGGCAGAAAGGGGCTACGGGATGGTAGAAAAGGAGGCGCTCGCATGTGTATTTACGGTAAAGAAAATGCACCAGTACCTGTTTGGCAGGAAATTTGAGCTGGAGACAGATCACAAACTCCTAACGTCCCTTTTGGCCGACAACAAGGCCATAAATGCAAACGCATCGGCCCGCATACAGAGGTGGGCACTCACGTTAGCCGCCTATGACTACACAATTCGGCACAGACCGGGCACCGAAAACTGCGCCGATGCACTCAGCAGGCTCCCACTAGCCACCACTGAGGGGGCTACCGAGCATGCTGCTGAGATGGTCATGGCTGTTGAAGCTTTCGGAAGCGAAGGCTCACCCGTGACAGCCCGTCAGGTTAAAGTCTGGACAAATAGAGACCCGCTATTGTCTCTAGTCAAGAAATGTGTCCTGAATGGGGACTGGGCAGCCACATACAGGGCATGCCCTGAGAAATTTAAACCATTTCACAGGCGCAAGGGTGAACTCTCGATTCAAGCCGATTGCCTACTGTGGGGAAACTGCGTAGTCATGCCCCAGATGGGCAGAGAGGTGTTCATCAGAGAACTCCACAATGGGCACCCGGGCATTGTCACGATGAAGACAATTGCCAGGTCACACGTTTGGTGGCCAGGGATAGACGCAGATCTGGAACTTTGTGTTCGCAGGTGCAACACGTGTGCCCAGCTGGGCAATGATCCAAGGGAAGCCCCCCTTAGCCCCTGGCCATGGCCCGCCAAGCCTTGGTCACGCATCCATGTGGACTACGCAGGTCCTTTCATGGGGAAAATGTTTTTGGTTGTAGTAGACGCCTACTCCAAATGGATCGAGTGTGACATTTTAAATTCAAGCACATCCTCTGCCACGGTAGAAAGTCTACAGGCAATGTTCGCCGCCCACGGTCTACCGGACATTTGGGTCAGCGACAATGGCCCGTGCTTCACAAGCACTGAATTCCAGGACTTCATGGCAGGCAATGGAATTAACCATGTTAGAACGGCACCGTTCAAGCCGGCCTCAAACGGCCAGGCAGAATGAGCAGTGCAGATAATCAAACAGGGGATGCTCAGAATCCAAGGGGGTTCCCTACAAACCCGCTTATCACGCCTCCTGTTGGCCTATAGATCCCGACCACACTCGTTCACAGGGGTTCCACCCGCAGAGCTACTAATGAAAAGGACGCTCAAAACCCGATTATCCCTTATACACCCAACCATGAAAGAAATTGTCGAGAGCAGGCGCCAGTCACAATATCACTACCATGAAAGGAATGCGAGGGCGCGATGTATTGATGTAAATGATCCTGTTTTTGTCCTCAACTATGCTGCAGTGCCCAAATGGCTCGCAGGCACTGTGGTTGCCAAAGAGGGAAATAGGATTCTGGTAGTTAAACTTACCAATGGACAAATCTGCCGCAAACATGTGGATCAAACAAAAAGGAGGTTCAGCAACCCCATAGAAGAAGCAGAGGAAGAACACGATGTAGAGTTCACTCCACCACAGGTGACCGAACACTGGAACCAAAGGGAGGAGAGCCCAGTCACTGTGGGCAGTCCGGACAGGGCTGAGGCACCGCAAACAGCAGACACTCAGGCCAGCGCCCAACAACCGGAGCCCCAACTCAGGCGCTCTACAAGGGAGCGTAAACCACCAGAAAGACTCAACCTGTGATCCCAATAAGACTTTGGGGGAGGGGAGGTGATGTCATGTATTCAACCAGCATTGTAACCCATGTATAAACTGACCTAAGTTGTACACCGTGAGAACACTGACCACTAGGTGGGAGACACTCCTAACCTGGACCTTCAGGTATAAAAGGGGAAGCGCCACCCACCTTCTGCACTTGAGTGCTAAGGAATAAAGGACAAGTCACAGACTGACCTTCTCTCAAGCATGGACCTCGTGTGCATTTATACTGTATAGTAAGGACGTATCAGGCTGAGGTGCAGAATATCCAACTGTGCACTCTGCACTAGCCAGCCGTAAATTTATATAGCGCCTTTCATGACCACCGGACATCTCAAAGCACTTTACAGCCAATGAAGTACTTTGGGAGTGAAGTACTGTTGTAATGTGGGAAAATTGCAGCAAATATTCCAAAAATCCAATCAAGATTAAACCAATATTAAAACAGAAAATGCTGGAAATCTCAGCAGGTCAGGCAGCATCTGTGGAGAGAAAAAGTGTTAACGGCCCAGAAATCCCAGCTTCCCAGGTCCATACAGCGTGTGTACGGACCTGGGAAGGTATCGCAAAAGCCAGTTTTCAGCGCACAATGCGCATGCGCTGAAAACCGGCTTTTCTGATCTGTCAAGCAACGCATCTCCACATTCAGAACATTCTCATGGCAAGATTGCGGGATTTACCCATATCTTGCCCAGCGGATGTCCTGAAAACTCTTGCGCCCGATAAAAGGAGGCACGTAGCCTACTTTTACAGGCATAAGAGTTTTAAAATACACAAAAACATAATAAAATAATATTTACAAAACACATTTTATTGTTAAAAACCCTCCCCACTATGGTAAGTTTATTTTAAATCATAATTTACAAAACTTTTTTAAAAATCGGAAAAATATTTTTTTAACATAATACATAAATAACTTTAATTTAAATTAATAAAAATATGTGGTGTATTTTTTCTATTTTTTATTAGTGTTTTGGGTGTTTGGGGGGGTTTCTCAATTATAATAATGGGAACTCCAACGGAGTACCCATTATTATAATTGAGAAAATACTGTACCTGGATTGGCTGCCCAGAGCCATGTGACTGCAGCTGCAGCTCGGGATCTCTCGTGGGCGCAGTTGGAACAGGTAAGTGCGCACCTTTTTTCACTTTTTTACCCGATCGCCTGCGGGAAGCGGCCGACCGGGATTTCTCGGCCAACGCCTTAAGCTGATGACCCTTCACCAGAACTGCAATAGTTCAAAATGTAACGGAAGACTAGACTAAATTGTTTTGATTTACAATTACATGCCCTGGAAAAATTTCCCAGCCCATGATTCATCTTATTGGAGCAACTCAGTGTTGACTGAAAACTTTCAATACTTACGCGCAAATCCACTGCTTGACACCTGTCGTTCTGGCCCCACATTATTGATTTGAGATGTTCTTCACTCTGTCTTAATAAAATCCGCCGAGTGTTTCATCCCCAGGGTGACTACCCAAAAAGTTGCTCCTGCTGCGGTCCTCCTCAGTATCGATTGCTCAATAATTGATTTCCGAGATGATTCTGAAGGTTGCAGAATTCATTTTGACTCCAAATGAGACAATCTCCAGAAAATCAGGTTCCCAAGAGTCACAAAGTAAACCATTGATCTCCCGCAACTTGCTGTGGCTTCAAACACATAATCTTTCACCTACCCACTTAACGGCAGATGCCTAACCGTTTTGAACCAGACTAAATGCAAGTGTGTCTAATTTACTCTTGTAAGTAGTATCACCTCATAATAAGCTTAATTATGAGGTGATATTATTTTTATCAGCGTTATTTTAGCCTGTGATGTTTGTCTCATAAATCTCCACTCAGTAAATATTTGAACAGTGGCTCTGTTAAAGGTTAAATCGAAGATTGTACAAGTAAATACGGCCAATTACTTTGAATGGCATTTTATTTCTACTTTTAGGTGGGAGAGGATTCAGTGCTGCTATGATCGTCATCAGGACCCAGGTCACTGTTTAGAGCGTGGGCAGGAGCATCGGCGGGGCCCTGGTAAAGCAGAGGAGCGGGAAGGACGTGGCGGAGGTGCGGCGAGTGATCGAGACGGAGGAGCGATGAGGGATCGTGGCTGAGATTTAGTGGGTGATCGTGGCTGAGGGTGATGTGGAGGTGCGGCGGGAGATTGTGGGCGGTGGTGCAGTGAGTGTTTTGTGGCGGAGGAGCGGCGAGAGATCATGGCGGAGGTGTGGCAAATGAGAGTACAGGGCCCAGAAGAGCCAAGGGCCCAGGGGCAGCACGGGCCAGCACACACTGCATATGTGTACGCACTAGGTCCGTGCAGCAGAGGAGGTCTCCAGTCGTCCTGGTTAACCCTTGCCATTGGATAAAGGCCTAGCTCTGCCAAGCCCGTGTGGTGGCTGATGTGCAACGGTCACCACACGTTAAAAAAATCCACACACAGGCATCTTCCACCCCTTCAATTGGAGTTCAGGACTGGAACATCGGGTCCTTCATTGAAACATCTGTGAACTCATGTGGAAGCAAGTCATCCTCGTTCAAGGGACTGCCTATGATATGGATCTGCCTGTGTCTGCAGCTGGGATTATGCAAGAAAGAAAGACTTGGATTTATATAGCTCCTTTCACGACCACCAGATGTCTCAAAACGCTTTACAGCCAATGAAGTACTTTTGAAGTGTAGTCAGTGTTGTATAATAGGAAACACGCACAAGCAAACTTCCACCAACAGCAATGTGATAATGACCAGATAGTCTGTTTTTTTGTTATGTTGATTGAGGGGTAAATATTGGCCAGGACATCAGGGATAACTCACCCTGCTCTTCTTCGAAATAGTGCCATGGGATCTTTTACATCCACCTGAGAGGACAGATGGGGCCTCATCCAAAAGACGGCACCTCCGACAATGCAGCACTCTCTCAGCACTGCACTGGAGTGTCAGCCTGGACCATGTGCTCAAGTCTGTGGAGCTTGAACCCACAACCTTCTGACTCGGAGGTGAAAATGCTGCCCATTGAGCCACAGCTGACACTATGATGGTGATCACTAGTGGTAACTCCAGCCCTGCAATACTTAAAATCTCCGAAAGCTCCAGTCATTTTTATTTCATTACAGGCCAGATCTAGCTGGAAGTATAATGGCCTGTTAATGACGCAAGCCGTTATTCATGTGCAAATCGGCCAGCGAGTTCAGGGGAAGGAGAAAAATGTCGTGGGTTTCAAATCTCCAGAACTTGCTGGCTAATTTACTCCACTCCACTGCTTGCCTCACACAAACAGCACCCCACCCTTAGCCACCCTGTTACTTTTAAGAACTTGTTCGATTTGAATCTTAATTGCCCATTAAACTCACCGCAGAAAGTTAGGGCTGGCGTTTAAGAGCGTAAGTACCCTTTGAGTGACATGATAATTATTAATGCAATGTCAATCAACCTCTCTGACCCAGAAAGGTGTAATATATTTGCTTCGAGGGTTCTTTGCTTAAGAATTCATAGCAACACATTGCTATTAAGAACTAGTTGGTTTATTAGCAAACGGTTTAATAATCACACAACACATTACCAGTTCATCCATCGGGCTCACAAACACCTGCCTCATTGTGGATCCCCCGAACCCAACTGGCTGGGGTTTTATTGAATCTTGTGAACATCACATGACTGGCTAAGCCACTCACAACTCAACAGCTCTACAACTATTATAGTTGTGCACTTTAATCAAGTGCCCCCTGGTTAAACGAGGTGGAGGGAGGGGGGGCACATGCCAAACACTTTCAAACAAGTGCCCCCTTCTTTTTTTTTGAGGGCACTAAAAACACAAATTATACAAGTGCCCCCTGGCTAAAAGGGTGGTGGGAGGTGGGGGGCACTGAAACAGTCAAACATAGACAAAATACGCTTGAAACATGTAGTTCAAATGAAAATCTGGGGTGATGATGCACTCTAGTCCCTCCGGCGCCCACCTCTCGTGGAAGTCCACGAGCGTTCCGGTGGACACCGCGTGCTCCATCTCCAGGGACACACTGGCTCGGATGGAATCGCGGAAGAGAGGCAGGCAGTCGGGCTGAACGACCTCCACGACCGCCCACTGCCTGGACCGGCTGATGGCCCCTTTGGCCATGCCCAGGAGCAGTCCACGAGGAGGCCTTCAGACCTGCCCGCTCCCCTCTGCGCAGGATGCCCAAAGATCAGCAATGTGGGACTGAAGTGCAACCAGAATTTGAGGAGCAGCCCCTTCAAACATTGGAAGAGGGGCTGCAACCTCGTACATTCAATAAAAACGTAGAACACAGACTCCTCCAGACCGCAGAAATTGCAGGCAGCCTGGGAGCCCGTGAACCGACTTAAAAACTTATTGCACGGGACTGCTTCGTGCAACACCCTCCAGGCCAAGTTCTCAATAAATAGTGGGAGGACTCCCGCGTAGAGTGCACTCCATTAGGGACCCCCGCCTCCTCCGGATGGCAAGATGGTGCGCCATTGCGTGTCCGGATAGCGGACGGGGATGGCAACGTGGAGAGTGTGCAAGAGTAGTCCATACAGGAAACCCCTCCACGCAGAACTGAAAGGCACGGAGGGGATTTCCTCGAGGATGCTAAAGTTGTGAGACGCCGGCTCCCGAGGGAGGTTTCGGGGCTTGGCGCCGATGAGGAATTCGGTCCGGACGGGATCTCCCCACGTGCTTCAGCCTCCTCGACACACCTAACGGAGTCAGGGCCCAGCGCTGTTTTTATCGACTCGCTGGCATTAGCCGCGCACCGGATGTCGGCCCAGTTTAGGCGCTGTGCCAGCAGGTATGGCGCCATTGAGCCCGCTCCTCCGCCATCGAGCATGTCTCTGACCCTGGTCACCTCGCCAGCCACAGCCCTCTCGTCCGCCTGCCACCTAAAACCACGGTCGTGGAGGCAACAGCTCGACAACTATTTTGTAGAAAAACAGTTAAATCAAGTGCCCCCTTGTTTTTTGAGGATTTTTTTTGAGGGCACTAAAACACAAATTATACAAGTGCCCCCTGGCTAAATGGGGGGGCACTGAAACTGGCACAATAAAATTATTAAACTTTAGACAAAACTTCAAATTAAAATTTGGTTGCCGGGGATGATGATGTACTCCAGTGCCTCCGGCGCCCACCTCTGGCGGAAGGCCGCATGCGTACCGGTGGACACCGCGTGCTCCATCTCCAGGGACACCCTGGCGCAGATGTAAACGTGGAAGAGACCCCCTCGACCGCCCGCTGCCTGGACCGGCTGATGGCCCCCTTGGCCGTGCCCAGGAGCAGTCCTACGAGGAGGCCTTCAGACCTGCCCGGTACCCAAAGATCAGGAGTGTGAGACTGAAGTGCAACCAGAATTTGAGGAGCAGCCCCTTCAAATAATTGAATACGAAAAGTATGGAACGCTTCACCAATTTGCGTGTCATCCTTACAATTCTTTTGGTTGTAAACGATTAACCAATTAAATCAAGTGCCCCCTTTGGGGGGGACACTCCAAACATTTTTCAAGTGCCCTTCTTTTTTTGTTTTTTTGTGGGGTTTTTTTGTGTTTTTTTTTAGGGCCCCGAGAGGCAAATTATACAAGTGCCCTCTGACTGGGGGCACACTAAAACCCAGCAGTAAAACAAATTAAACTTTAAAACATATAAAATCAAATTAAAATTTGGTTGCCTGGGGTAATGATGCACTCCAGTCCCTCCGGCGCCCACTTCCCGCGGAAGGCCGCGAGCGTACCGGTGGACACCGCGTGCTCCATCTCCAAGGACACCCTGGCTCGGATGTAAACGCGGAAGAGAGGCAGGCAGTCGGGCTGAACGACCCCCTCAACTGCCCGCTGCCTGGACCGGTTGATGGCACCCTTGACCGTGCCCAGGAGCAGTCCTACGAGGAAGCCCTCGGACCGACCCGTTCCCCTCTGCACAGGGTGCCCAAAGATCAGGAGTGTGGGACTGAAGTGCAACCAGAATTTGAGGAGCAGCCCCTTCAAATAATTGAATAGGAAAAATATGGAACGCTTCACCAATTTGCGTGCCATCCTTACACTTTTTTTGTTTTAATATAAAACATTGCACCATGAGTTAATTGACCGCGGCAGGACTCGAACATGCAATCGTTTGATAACGTCTAGGGTCGAACTAAAGTCAGATGCCTTATCCATTAGGCCACAAGGCCACAGCCAAATGTTGACCTTGCGGCTAGCAGAGAACAGTTTCGATCCATCCTTACAACTCTTTTGGGGGGGGGGGGGAACAAAATAAACATTAGATCAAGTGCCCCCCGATCTGGGAGACACTCCAGACACTTAACTGCCCCTTTTTCTAATAAATGTTTTTTTTTTCTGTTTTCGATCCATCCTTACAAACCTGTGAGCATGCTCACAGGTGCTTTAAATTACAAAAGGGGACAATTTAAACTGTTCACTCTCATTGGGATGTGGCAAAGCACTTCACAGCCAATGAAGTACGTTTGAAGTGCAGTCACTGTTGAGTGGGACCCCAGATGAGGATTCAATTTTAATGCACTTGACTATTTAACTGTTGTAAATTCATACTCAAAAAGTAGCTGAACACGAATTCAAGGAGAATTAATGTGATGGGCAGACTAAGCAGAATTGTCATATTTCAACCTGACCATCAGATTGAAGGGATTCTGATTTCCTTCACAAGTTATTTTCACGGCAGGAAATGTACTTTACCTTGATTAAAACTTTCCACCTTTCAGGTCTGGATAAGAGATTAGATCCCGAGAAATCGTCACATGTCTTAACGTGCAGAAGAATCAGAAGATGAGGTTATCTTCACAATTTGGCATTCCTGGAAGAGGAACACATATCGGGATATTCAACTATGGAGGTCCATCTGCCTCATTCATGGCCTGCATGATTTTCTATCCATTAATCCATGGGCCAAATGACCTGAGCCTGTTACTAAATTCTTGCCTAAGTGCACCTGAGGGGAAATGTAATGCTCCTGTAGTACCGTTAGAGTGAGACTCCACTCTGAGAGCAGTAGAGTGCTAAACATACGGAAATGATGGGCAGGAGAAGACCTGCTGGTCCATCAAGCATGCCTCACATTCGTGATGTCTGGAAGGTCACATCACAACAAGACTCTTTCTCCCCATGTAATCTCCTGGGAGAGACAGAAAAAAAAGCCCAGACAATAAGGAGAAAAAAATCTGGAAGATTTCTCTCTGAACCCACTCAGATGATCAAAACCACACCAGGAGGTCACATTAACCCTGCTTATGTTAACTGTTAAAGGCACGATCTCTGCACCAGTCAAGATCCAGTACAATTCCACTTGAAGGCAATGCAGAGAGTTGACACGTACCGCACCAGCCGCCAATGTACTCCAGAGGCTCACCAGTCTCTGACAAAAGAAGAACTGCCTAACATCCAATCTATTCCTACTCGACATTGTTTAAATGCATGACCCCGTCTGTCAAACTGGAGTCATCTATCAATCAGCATGCAATCCAGCCCTTTCATTATTTTATAGTTTTTTTTAATTAGTTCCTGGGATGTGGGCGTTGCTGGCAAGCTCAGCATTTATTGCTCATCCTTAATTGCCCTTAACAGAGTGGTGGTGAACTGCCTTCTTGAATTGCTGCAGTACGTGAGGTGAAGGAACTCCCACAGGGCTGTTAGGGAGGGAGTCCTAGGATTTTGACCTAATGACAATGAAGGAACAGCCGATATATTTCCAAGTCTGGATTGTGTGTGACTTGGAGAGGAACTTGCAGGTGAAGGTGCTCCCAAGCGCCTGCTGCCCTTGTTCTTCTAGGTGGTAGAGGTCACGGGTTTGGGATGTGCTGCCGAAGTAGCCTTGGTGAATTGCTGCAGTGCATCTTGTAGATGGTACACACTGCAGCCACGGTGCACCAGTGGTGGAGGGAGTGAATGTTTAGGTTGGTGGATAGGGTGCCAGTCAAGCGGGCTGCATTGTCCTGGATGATTTTGAGCTTCTTGAGTGTTGTTGGAGCTGCACTCATCCAGGCAAGTGAAGAGTATTCCATCACACTCCTGACTTGTGCCTTGTAGATAGTGGAAAGGCTTTGGGGAGTCAGGAGGTGTGTCACTCGCTGCAGAATACCCAGCCTCTGACATGCTTTTATGGCCCACAGTATTTATGTTGCTGGTCGAGTTAAGTTTCTGATCAATGATGACTCCCAGGATGTTAATGGTTGGGGATTCGCCAATGATAATGCCGTTGAATATTAAGGGGAGGTGGTTAGGCTCTCGCTTGTTGGAGATAGTCATCGGCTGGCACTTGTGTGGCACGAATGTTACTTGCTACTTATCA
Organism: Pristiophorus japonicus; assembly: GCF_044704955.1. Lineage (NCBI taxonomy): Eukaryota > Metazoa > Chordata > Chondrichthyes > Pristiophoridae > Pristiophorus > Pristiophorus japonicus. The sequence continues at coordinate 31,260,051 of NC_091991.1, forward strand.
GCCCAAGCCTAGATGTCGTTCGGGTCTTGCTCCATGTGGGCATGGACTGATGCATTATCTGAGGAGTTGTGAATGGAGCTGAACACTGTGCAATCATCAGCTAACATCCCCACTTCTAACCTTATGATGGAGGGAAGGTCAGTGATGAAGCGGCTGAAGATGGTTGGGCATAGGACACTGCCCTGAGGAACTCCTGCGGCGATGTCCTGTGGCTGAGATGATTGACCTCCAACAACCTCAACCATCTTCCTCTGTGCTAGGTACGACTCCAGCCAGTGGAGAGTTCTCCCCCTTATTCCCATTGACTTAAATTTTACAAGGGCTCCTTGATGCCACACTCAGTCTAATGCTGCCTAGATGTCAAGGGCAGTCACTCTCACTTCACCTCTGGAATTCAGCTCTTTTGTGCATGTTTGGAAGAAGGCTGTAATGAGGCCTGGAGCCGAGTGGTCCTGGCGGAACCCAAACTGAGCATCAGTGAGCAGGTTATTGGTGAGTACTGATAACACTGTTGACGACACCTTCCATCACTTTGCTGAGGATTGAGAGTAGACTGATGGAGCGATAATTGGCCAGATTGGATTTGTCCTGCTGTTTGTGGACAGGACATACCTGGGCAGTTCTATCAGGTCACCTTTAAGACTGCGCTGCTGTAAAGTAAGTAGACCTAATTCTTTAAGCCTATCTGACTACCTAAGGTTCTTTAAGCTGGGAATTATTCTTGTGGCTCTCCACTGTATCTTTTCCAAGGCCACTGAATCACCCACCATGTGAGAGGACCAGAACCGGACCAGAACTCTAGATGTGGTCTAACCAAGGACCTGTATAAGGACACAATGGTATCCTTTGACTTGTATTGAATAGTTCTATTAATACAACCCAATCTTTGGCTTTATTTGGCTGCAGCTTTTCTGCATTGGTGGTGAACATTGCGTGATCTGTGCACGATAATATATAGATCCTCTTTTTCTTTCTCAACCAATTTCACTATTGTTTCCTGTAAATGGTAAATTCTTCAACAGCACCTTCCAAACCTGCAACCTCTACCACCTAGCAGGACAAGGGCAGCAGACGCAAGGGAACACCATCACCTCCAAGTCCCCCTTCAGGTCACACAACATCCTGACTTGTAAATATATCACCATTCCTTCAAAGTCGCTGGGTCAAAATCATGGAACTCCCTCCCTTTCAACCTTTACCACATAGACTGCAGTGGCTCAAGAAGGCTGCTCACCACCACCTCCTCAAGGGCAACTAGGGATGAGCAATAAACGCTGGTCTTGCCAGTGACGCCCACATCCCGTGAATGAATTAAAAAAATATATTCTGTGTTAGTCCTGCCTACATCCATCACATCACAATTGATTTTTATTCATTCATGGGGTGTGGGTATCCCTGGCAAAGCCAGCAATTATTTCCCATCCCTAATTTCCCTTGAAAATATGCCATTTGCCATTGTTTTGCTCATTGCCCTGGAAAACCTAAGGGCTAGATTTTACACTTTTGTGCAGATCGCCCAAAAATGGGCATTATTTCCAGTGTGGGCGGTAAAAATGGGTTTTCAGATCGCCGGCTTGTCGCCCATTCTCAAAGCCACTAGTCTCCATTATTGAAATTGGGCGTTACCGCGAGCAATATGAAATGGGCGGTAGCGTTAAATCTCTGACCTATTGCCATAAAGTGTCGCCGTCTTTAGCAACGGCATAGCAACGCTCGATTCCCGCGATTCAGGAGGTCAAGGGTCATCATGACATGCGCAGAAGAGGAGACAGAGAGAGAGGGAGCTGAGAGGTACTGAAGGCGTGTGTGGGTGTGGTGTGTTTGCTTTGGGAGGAGGAAGGGAGAGTTTAGAGCTTTAGAGCAAATAGGGAAACAAAAATTAGCTGTTACCAGCCACATATTTATCTGAATTTGGCTTATAATGGAGGGAGAGGAGGAGGCATCACAGCACGCTGTGGAGACTGAAGCTGGCGAGAGCAGTGAGCTGGGAGAGGAGCACATTGGAGGGCGCAAAAGAGCGAGGAAGTTCTCGGACGAGGCAAATGCCTCCCTTCTGCAGGAGGTTGAGACATGCTGGGGTGATTTGATCCAGGAAGGGCATGGGAAGCCCACCCCAAAGGCCTACCAGAAGATATGGGCCGAGATAGCAAAGGTGGTCTCGTCGGCGACCAACGAGGTGCAGGAGAGCAATCAATGCCGCAAATGATGGAATGACCTTGTGGGATCCGCAAGAGTAAGTATTACATTTATTTACATATACTTATGTATTTATATAATTTGATTTGTAAGAGTCATGAGTGACTATCAGCAGATGTGAGGTCTTGTACTTTTACCGGGAATGTTGTAGTCGAAGCCTGAGGTCACGCTACACATCTTTAGGTAAAGAATGATAATTATCATAATAATCATGATTACTTCTGTCGGTTATGTGTTATCAGTCTCTGTGACAGTGCCTAGCAATGATATCACGCAATGATCTCATGCCATGTCATCCTGTCATCTTTTAAAGAAGAAGCTATCGATGATGAGGTCTGTGCAGAGGCGAATGGGTGGGGGGCCACCAGTCCCAGCGACATCACTGACATGGAGGAGCGGGTGTTCACACTCGTGGGGAAGCATCCCCGGACATCCAGGCAAGCATCTACAGACCCTGAAGTGAAGCGACGTGAGTAAAGTTTACACCATTGCATGATGTAAAGTCAGTAGATGCCACACCCACTCATATCCGAATAATCATGTATGATAGATGATTTCTAAAATTGTACTCGAAATAATGCTGGCCTCATGAAAATCATTGCAATGCAGAATGTGTTGATGGTCATGAAATGGGATGTCTGTGATGATCTTGAGAGCGGTGGTGCTTTTGTCGTGCATATTCTGTGTGTAGCGCTGGACTCACCTTGTCACCCTAGCACCCCCTTCTCCTCTAATAGCCTCATTTGTGTTTTGCAGCTCAGCCAGCAGCGCGGCCCTAGGCAAGACCACAGAGGCCAGAAGGTGGGGGGGCATGGGGCCGGACTCGCCGTACGATCCTACATCTGGTGCTGAGGAGCTCCAATTCTCACCCGTCAATCCGCTGGATCTGTTCTCTACGGATGAGAACGCAGACTTCGAGAAACCTGCATCACCACGCTCCAGAAGCCATTCCACCCCAAGGCCATCTACTGCCTCCACTCTGGAGGTGCCGGCCCCAAGCACCTCACCACAGGGAACCCCATTTGTCCCCAGGACGACGCCGACCTTGCGGAGGCTTCATGGACGCGGCAAGTCTGGGCCACGAGCGCCACATGAGAGCGGAAAAATGGTACAGTTGTCCAGGCGGACTGGAGACATTGGTGACCAGCTCCTCGAAGCATTGGGGGGCATATCCCGACAGCTCGCCACCATGACTGAGTACATTCCGTGGATGGCAGAGGCCCGGGAGGCCCAGGAACACTGCTGGCACAGGCCTCCCAGTGGTCCCGGAGCGCGGCACCCCACCTCTAGGTTCGGCACCACCACTGCGAATGGCAGATGAGAGGTAGGACCAAGATCCTGCTTCTGCATCAGAGAATGTTGCCTCCTCGGCATCCTCACTCCTGTACCTGTGCAACCACCACGTCAGCCTTCATTCCCCACAATGAGGCACCGCCTAAGGAGCTCTTCGGCCAGGAGCCGTGGAGCGAGGAGGGGATGGGGTAGAGGTGGGGAGAAGAAGGGGAGGGGGGAAGGAAAGTGAGGTGCATGTACGCAGATGATGGCTGTGTTATATCTCCATCTGGGTGTTTGCAATTTGTTGTAATGTATGGGGGAAGGGGACCACCCTCCTGCTTTGCCTTTGTATTCTGTGTTGCTGGACATGTTGACCATTTGATTGATGTCAATGGTGGAAAAAGTGGGGTGTGGGCGGGGGTGGGGTGTTTTTGCCCGTGATACTTATGATTTCAGGCCTATGTTGGTATAAAAACATTTTTATTGAGCATAACCTTGTTGCGCATTATCACTGATAGCTGGACCGTTGCTCACTGGTGATTTCTTAACATTAAACGGTTAAATAAAACTTAACTTCAATCAACGTAAACTTTAACTGGCACAAAGGTGATAGCCACCATTGATGTCACAGCAGTGTGTCAGCGTTGTCACTCACAGTGTCACGTTTAAGGGGAGCTTGGGGTGTGGGTTCGAATCCACACTCCCCTTGGGTTCTGTACGTGCGATTTATGAGGGTGGGTGAGTAACAAGACACCAGACACAGTGGGTAAGAATACAAAATGGCTAATGTTGTTTAATTAGAATAGCAAACACAAAGATAGAGGGCATAGGAAGAGGTCATAAAATAGCAGTAATGGCAAAATCTCATTCAACAACCCGAAAAATCTCACAACAGGGAAGGGGAAAACAAGAGGTTAAAACATTCCACTCACACACAACCATACCTCCCACTCCCACCCTTCCTACCAATTCCTATCCTAAATTAAGTCTGTGAGGGGGTTTGGGCTATATTCACAATCCTATCAACTCCGGGGTTCTGAAGTACTTATTTCAGCTCGGGGTCCCTCTGGGGTGGGTTTTATGTTGTTGTTCGGTTTTCCTCTTCGATGTTGCGTCGGTTTCTTCTATCTGCCTCTCGGTTATCGTCAGACTACAGCTGTGAATCCAGGTTATTGAACCAGGTGTCCAGGTCTGCACAGCTCTGCGTGCCCCAGCCTGATGCTTCAGCTATTCTCACCCTGTCCAGTGTGTTCAGGGCTAACAGCAGCACCTGCTGCCAATTACCAACCAGGAGGTTGGCTCGTGGGTTTTTAGTCTCAACCAAAATCAAAGTTTGCAAAACTCTCTCAGCTCCTTTTTGGTCCACAACTCCCTTTTTCCACAACTGCTTTTCTCCACAACTGTCTTTCTCCACAACTGTCTTTCTCCACCACTGTTTTCTCCACTACTCTTTTCTGCTGGTTCTGTGTCCTATATTTGTATTCAATTCAGTTCTGGTCTTTTCGCGCTCAAACCCAGTGGGTGGTCCATTGTGTAAGTTTGGGCGGGGAGATGGCTTTGAATATTTAATCAGAAGATGTCACAGGTACATGCAGGTGTGAGGACCAGGGTATTGTTACAGGGCACATAGGTGCCCAAAAGTCTGTGGGTCCTTTGTTATAGTCCTGGGAGTCAGTGCGCCATTCCTGCAGTGATTCATAGTTTTGATTCAGAGCTATTGTCCATATTAATTAGGTAGATAATGGCCCACATTCGTAATTTGATTTGGGGGGTGGGGGGGGGGGGGGGAGTCATTTTCAAACTGGGCCGGGGAGTCCTTATTGGTTGAAGATTTCCCCACTTCAGGCCCGACTCGACCCCTGATTGGCCTGCCAGAATGCACTTTTCCCCCATTGGCCAGTGCTTCTGTCTCGCTTGTGAGCCAGACTCCACAATGTCTGTATCCACCCACACGTTTCCCAGCCTGCTTTTACTTGGCTAAAAATGTTCATTTAGTGTATGGAATGATCCCATGTTAGTTTTCTTGTCCTTACGGTGTTTCAAATGCGGCCCTGGATTTTCGAACCTATAAGCTGACCTAAATTGTACACCTTGAGAACATTGACCACAAGGGGGTGAACTTGTGGGAGACACTCCTAACCTGGACTTTCAGGTATAAAAGGGAAAGCTCCACCTACCTTCATCACTTGAGGTCTTGGTAATAAAGGTAACTGGTCACAGAGTGACCTTCTCTCAAGTATGGGCCTCGTGTGCATTTATACTGTATAGTAAGGACATATCATTGGCGACGAGAAACTGGGATTTAAACCACGCGAGCATGGCCACAAGCAGCACAGAAGAGAGGTACTGTGTTGGTGATAATTGGGACGACTTTATTGAGAGACTACAGCAAAGTTTTGTCACTAAGGAATGGTTGGGACAGGATTCGGCTGACAAACGCAGGGCTCATCTCCTGACGGTTTGTGGATCCAGAACGTACTCCCTGATGAAGGACCTTCTAGCGCCAGAGAAGCCATGGACAAGACGTTCGAAGAGCTCAGTAAGTTGATCGGAGAACACCTTAAACCGGCGAGCAACATGCACATGGCGAGACACCAGTTTTACACGCACCGGCGGCGAGAAGGTCAAAGCGTTCCTGACTTCGTGGCAGATCTCCGGCGACTGGCGAGCCTATGTAAGTTCCCAGATGAATGCAGAGCGGAGATTCTGTGAGACTTTTTTATTGAGGGCATCGGGTACGCTGGGGTTTTCAGGAGACTGATTGAGACCAATGACTTGACCTTGGAAGCGGCGGCTCTGATACTCCAGATATTTATCTCAGGGGAGGAAGAGACCAGAATGATGTATGACAAAAATCTTGGCTCAAATGCAGCAAACGACCAGGGAGTCAACATTGTTAACGCAGCACACAGTTCTCCAGGCAGACAAGGGCAATCGGACATGACCCAGCATGTAGTCGAATCCAAAGGGGGAATTCAACAGAGACAATGGCTAGCTGAACAGCGATTCATGCCATCGCAATGGACAATGCGGCCAGTGATGGGGCCATCAACACCTGTCAATGGTGCGTTTAAGGACAGTTACAGAGACAGTCAGAGACGATCGACTGGTAATGGATTTTTTGTTTCCAACAATGGGGCCTCCAGCTCAAGCTGGAGGTGTGGAGGCAAACACCCAGCCAGAGCTTGCAGGTATCAGCAATATACCTGCAGAAGCTGCAACGTCAGCGATCACTTGGTGTGTATGTGCAGGAAGCCTGCAGCCAGGTTGATGTACGAGGAGGATGGGCCTAATGTAAGCCCTACGAAGCCAAATGAATACCGCGGGAAATCGCTGGAAGCTGAAGTTCAGCGAGTTCATGTGGAGCATATATACAGTTCACATACCAGGACGCCACCGATAATGATGAAAGTGCTCCTCAATGGCATCCCAGTGTCAATGGAGCTAGACACAGGGGCCAGCCAGTCCCTGATGAGTATCAAACACATCGAAAGGTTGTGGGTGTCCAAGGCCAGGAGGCCAAAATTATTGCCGATTGACGCAAAGCTATGGACATATACAAAGCAGGTCATTCCGGTGCTAGGCAGCGCCACGGTAGTCGTGACCCACAAAGATTCGGAGAACAGGTTGCCACTCTGGATTGTCCCGGGGGACGGTCCCGCACTACTGGGGAGGAGTTGGCTTGCTGTCATGAACTGGAAATGGGGCGATGTCAATGCAATTTCTTCTGTGGAGCGAGTATCATGCGCACAGGTCCTGGACAAATTTGACATTATTTCAACCCGGCATCTGCACTTTCATGGGGGCCAAAGTAGTGATTCACATAAACCCGGACGTCAGGCCAGTACACCACAAGGCCAGAGCGATGCCGTACGTGATGCGGGAAAAGATAGAAGGCGAATTGTACCACCTGCTGAGGGAAGGCACCATCTCGCCAGTTGAATTCAGTGACTGGGCGAGCCCGATCGTGCCGGTGCTCAAGGCGGATGGGTCGGTCAGGATATGTGGCGATTACAAGGCCACCATCAATCGGGTGTCACTCCAAGACCAGTACCTGCTGCTGAGAGCGGAGGACCTCTTTGCGATGTTAGCCGGTGGCAAACATTTTTCAAAATTGGACCTGACCTGACCTCAGCTTACATGACCCAGGAGCTGGCGAGTGAGTCGAAGAAGCTGACCACCATCATGACACAAAAAGAGCTGTTTGAGTATAACAGATGTCTGTTTGGGATTCGTTCGGCCGCCGTGATCTTTCAGCGAAATATGGAAAGCCTCCTCAAGTCGATTCCAAGGACGGTGGTTTTTCAAGACGACATCCTCATCATGGGTCGCGATACTGAAGAACACCTCCACAACCTGGAGGAGTTGCTACGCAGACTGGATCGGGTAGGGCTGCGACTGAAAAAGGCGAAGTGCGTCTTCTTAGCCCCAGAGGTAGAATTCTTGGGGATGAGCATAGCAGCAGACGGGATCAGACCCACTGCGTCCAAAACGGAAGCGATCCAGAGAGCACCCAGACCCCGTAACACGACGGAGCTGTGTTCGTTCCTGGGGCTTCTGAACTATTTTGGTAACTTTCTTCCCAAATTGAGCACACTGTTAGAGCCGCTACATGTGCTCCTACGCAAAGGTCGCGATTGGATCTGGGGTGACAGCTAGGAAAGGGCTTTTGATAGAGCACGCAACTTGTTATGCTCCAACAAACTGTTAACGTTATATGACCCATGTAAGAAACTTGTTCTAACGTGTGATGCGTCGTCCTATGGGGTCGGGTATGTGTTGCAGCATATGAATGCCAATGGTCAGTTACAGCCAATAGCTTATGCCTCCAGAAGTCTGTCCCAGGCAAAGGGGCTACAGGATGATAGAAAAGGAAGCGCTAGCATGTGTATATGCAGTTAAAAAAATGCACCAGTACCTGTTTGGCAGGAAATTTGAGCTGGAGACAGATCACAAACCCGTAAGGTCCCTTTTGGCCGACAACAAGGCCATAAATGCGAATGTATCAGCCCACATACAGAGGTGGGCACTTAGGTTAGCCGCCTATGACTACACAATTCGGCACAGACTGGGCACTGAAAACTGTGCCGATGCACACAGCAGACTCCTACTAGCCACCACTGAGGGGGCAACTGAGCATGATGCTGAGATGGTCATGGCTGTTGAAGCTTTCGAAAGCGAAGGCTCACCTGTGACAGCCCGTCAGATTAAAGTCTAGACAAATAAAGACCCGCTACTGTCTTTAGTTAAGAAATGTGCCCTGAATGGGGACTGGGCAGCCACATACGGGGCATGCCCTGAGGAATTTAAACCATTTCATAGGCGCAAGGATGAACTCTCGATTCAGGCCGATTGTCTACTGTGGGGAAACCGAGTAGTTATGCCCCAGAGGGGCAGAGAGGTGTTTATCAGAAAACTTCACAATGAGAACCTGGGCATTGTCATAATGAAGGCAATTGCCAGGTCACACATTTGGTGGCCAGGGATAGATGCAGACCTGGAACTTTGTGTTTGTAGGTGAAACACGTGTGCTCAGCTGGCCAACGCACCCAGGGAAGACCCCCTTAGCACCTGGTCCTGGCCCGCCAAGCCATGGTCATCCATGTGGACTACGCAGGTCCTTTCATGGGAAATATGTTTTTGGTTGTAGTAGACACCTACTCCAAGTGGATTGAGTGTGCCATTTTAAATTCAAGCATATCCTCTGCCACGGTAGAAAGTCTACGGGCAATGTTCGCCGCCCATGGTCTACCGGATGTCTTGGTCAGCGACAATGGCCGTGCTTCAGAAGCACTGAATTCCAGGACTTCATGGCAGGCAATGGAATTAACCATGTCAGAACGGCACCGTTCAAGCCGGCCCCAAACGGCCAGGCGGAACGAGCATTGCAGATAATCAAACAGGGGATGCTCAGAATCCAAGGGGGTTCCCTACAAAGACGCTTATCACGCCTCCTGTTGGCCAATAGATCCCGACCACACTCGCTCACAGAGGTTCCACCCGCAGAGCTGCTAATGAAAAGGACGCACAAAACCAGGTTATCCCTTATACACCCTACTATGAAAGAAATTGTTGAGAGCAGGCATCAGTTACAATGTGACTACCATGACAGGAATGCGAGGGCGCGATGTATTGATGTCAATGACCCTGTCTTTGTCCCTAATTACGCTGCAGGGCCCAAATGGCTTGCAGGCACCGTGATTGCCAAAGAGGGGAATAGGGTTTTGGTAGTTAAACTTACCAATGGACAAATCTGCCGCAAACACATGGATCAAACTAAAAGGAGGTTCAGCAACCCCATAGAAGAAGCAGAGGAAGAACACGATGTAGAGTTTACTCCACCGCAGGTGACTGAACACCGGAACCAAGTGGAGGAGAGCCCAGTCACTGTGGGCAGTCCGGACAGGCCTGAGGCACCACAAACAGTAGACACTCAGGCTAGCGCCCAACAACCAGAGCCCCAACTCAAGCGCTCTACAAGGGAGCATAAACCGCCAGAGAGACTTAACCTGTGATCCCAATAAGACTTTGGAAGGAGGTGATGTCATGTTGTATTCAGCTATCATTGTCACCCATGTATAAGCTGACCTAAGTTGTACACCTTGAGAACATTGACCACAAGGGGGTGAACCTGTGGGAGACACTCCTAACCTGGAATTTCAGGTATAAAAGGGGAAGCTCCACCTACCTTCATCACTTGAGGTCTTGGTAATAAAGGTAACTGGTCACAGAGTGACCTTCTCTCAAGTATGGGCCTCGTGTGCATTTATGCTGTATAGTAAGAACATATCACACTGCAACGTTTTTTCAGGCAAATCGTTCAGATATCAGCTCCTCATGTTAGAGTCTTGCAGCTATGTAGCCACCACGGGCCCTTTCCTGCGGTCTGGAGGGAGACGTGGGCATGTTTGCATAGCCAGCCTGATTGTCTGGCCCTAGGTCAGCATCCAGCCCCTTATCCTCCTTTTCCTCTCTCTTCTGAGGTGGACCATCAGTTCCTTCTGGCAATTCTTGGCCCCTCCTGATAGACAGGTTGTGCAGCATGGAGCGCACAACCACGAATTTAGCTACTTGCTCAGGGTTGTATTGTAGCTCCCCTCCTGAGTGGTCCAGGCATCTGAAGCGCTGCTTAAGCACAGTTATTGTTTTCTGGACCACATTGCATGTGTCTCTGTGGCTCTGGTTGTATCGCTTCTCGGCCTCAGTGTGGGTGTCACGCAGGGAGGTCATCAACCAGATGGCTAGGCCATATCGGTTGTCACCAAGCATCCAGCATTGTCCTTGTGGCTGACTCGTAAACATGTCAGAGACAGCGCTCTCACGCAGGATGTGAGCCTCATCGAAGGTGCTCGGACATTTGGCATTCACTGCCATTATGATCTGGTTGTGGTCGACAACATGTTGGACCTTCAGGGAGTGAAATTCTTTTCTATTGTGAAAAAGCTCTGGGTCCTGAGATGTGAGTGCACTGTATTGTTCCCTGCACCCTGGGGAACTTAGCAATGCAGTAGAATGTTCCAGCCCAGTCAGTCTGAGCCTCCGTGGTCATGGGGAAGCTGATAAAGTCCATCCTTCGCACGTACAGGGCCTCAGTGACCTGTCTAATGCAGCGATGGGTGGCATGGTGAGACAGAGGGGAAATCTCGACCTCGGAATCCTGAAAGGAACCGGATGCGTAGAAAGGCAGTGCCGCGGTGACCTTGACGTCAACCGACACTGATGTCCTAATGGCAGGCTGCATATGTGGCCTGATGAACTCACATATTTCATTGATCACCACCTTGTGGAAGCGTAGTCTCCAAAGGCAGGTGTGCTTGAACACGACGAGATAAGACCTATTTTCCCTGTAAATGTGGGGTGTGTATAGTCTGGACCTCCTCCTCATTCTTGCACGTCTTAAATTGGGCACATAATGATGTGCATCACACATTGAGCCATTTGCACTCTGCAGCATCTGCGATTTAATCGATGCAGGCTGAGAAATGGCTGGCCCCATTGCAATAAAAGTATAATAGCGATTGATAAAAAGCAATAATTTTGTCACTAAAATAGTATACCCCAATAGTCCAGAGTCTGTTGAGATGGTCACTTCACCTGAGAAGAACTCCAGAGTCAATCCAAACTCCCCCGAAGTTGAAGCAGCCTTTTCAATGAAGCGACCTGCGATGTTAAAAATGGCGCCCATACCGCTGTGATTCGTTCAAAACAGTTCCACCTTTTCCGGGCTGCTTTTTGGGCGAGCGATATTGTGGGCGATATGTGTGCGAGGTGGTGAAAGTGACGCTGGCCGATCTCCTGGGCGTTAGTTTCGCCAAATGTGATCTTTACGACAAAAAAAAGTGGGCGGTCGGTATCATTAAATCTCAGCGTTAATTACGTGACGAAAGTAACGCTGGGCGATATTATGGGCGTTGATTTCGCCCATTCTGATGATGCCACCCCAAAAAAGTGGGCGGGCGGTATTACTTTTTCCCGGCGTTACGCACATGGGGAAAGTAACGCTCGGCGATAAGTGTCCGAAAAATGCCCGTCAGTTTCCATTTTGTGGCTAAATGGGCGACATCTGGGCATTATACGTCATTTCAGCGTTAAAATGGACGTTAAGTGGGCGTTATGCATGCAAAAAAAGTGGAAAATCTAGCCCCAAGTCCTTTTGCAGAAAATTATACTATTCTGCAGTCTTAACCTTTGATGTAATGAAGATTAAAAAGAAAGAAATTTCAATTTCACACATCAATACGTATTAGCTTGCTTAAAGTCTGTTTCATCAAACTGCTGAAATCTGCAAGTTCCATCATGTGGCTCATACCTCAGGTACCACAAGCTGTAATTTCAATTCCTTGTTTTTTCTGCCAGTTAAAACAACAAGCAGCAGTGTGGAGGAGTCAGCACCAATCAATCAGATCTCCACCGTAGAAAGAACGTGCACTTATAAAGCACATTTCACAACCTCAGGACACCCCAAAGCTCTTTGCAACCAATGAAGTACTTTTGAAGTGTAGTCGCTGTTGTAATGTAGGAAGCGCGGCAGCCAATTTGCGCACAGAATGCTCCCACAAACAGCACCGTGATAATGACCAGATGATCTGGTTTTTTTTTAGTGATGTTAGTTGATGGATAAATATCGGGCAAAATGGCAGGGAGATCTCCACTGCTCTTCTTCGAAATAAGAACATAAGAAATAGGAACAGGAGTAGGCCATACGGCCCCTCGAGCCTGCATCGCCATTCAATAAGATCATCGCTGATCTGATCATGGACTCAGCTCCTCTTCCCCGCCCACTCCCCATAACCCCTTATTCCCTTATCATTTAAGAAACTGTCTATTTCTGTCTTAAATTTATTCAATGTCCCAGCTTCCACAGCTCTCTGAGGCAGCAAATTCCATAGATTTATAACCCTCTGAGAGAAGAAATTTCTCCTCATCTCTGTTTTAAATGAGCGGCCCCTTATTCTAAGATCATGCCCTCTAGTTCTAGTCTCCCCCATCAGTGGAAATATCCTCTCTGCATCCACCTTGTCCAGCCCCTTCATAATCTTATACGTTTCGATAAGATCACCTCTCATTCTTCTGAATTCCAATGAGTAGAGGCCCAACCTACTCAACCTTTCCTCATAAGTCAATCCCCTCATCCCTGGAATCAACCTAATGAACCTTCTCTGAACTGCCTCCAAAGCAAGTATATCCTTTCGTAAATATGGAAACCAAAACTGCACACAGTATTCCAGGTGTGGCCTCACCAATACCTTATATAGCTATAGAAAGACTTCCCTACTTTTAAACTCCATCCATTTTGCAATAAAGGCCAAGATACCATTGGCCTTCCTGATCACTTGCTGTACCTGCATACTATCCTTTTGTGTTTCATGCACAAGTACCCCAGATCCCATTGTACTGTGGCACTTTGCAATCTTTCTCCATTTAAATAATTAATTGCTCTTTGATTTTTTTTCTGCCAAAGTGCATGACCTCACACTTTCCAACATTATACTCCATCTGCTAAATTTTTGCCCACTCACTTAGCCTGTCTATGTTCTTTTGCAGATTTTTTGTGTCCTCCTCACACATTGCTTTTCCTCTCATCTTTGTATTGTCAGCAAATTTGACTACGTTACACTCAATCCCTTCTTCCAAGTCATTAATATAGATTGTAAATAGTGCCATTGGATCTTATACATCCGCCCAAAAGTGGAGACAGGTTTAACGTTCCATCCGAAAGACATCTGTACTGGGAGTGTCAGCCAGGATTTTGTGCTCAAGCCTCTGGAGTGGGACTTCACACCCCAGTTTCTGACTCCGAGGCAAGAGCGCTACCCATTGAGGTCCAGCTGATGAGAGAAAAAACACACAATCTGGAAATCTAGGAGATGTATACATTCACACATTTTACCAGATCCCACCCGCATGGTGCGGGGGGACCTGGGAGATGGCGGCAAACCCGGAAGTTCGGGTTTCCCGGCACGCTGTGGTGCATGCGGTGACGTCAGGAGCCGGTTCCCCGCCTGGAAGTCAGCCTGATCGACAGATTAGCTTCCAGTCGTACAGGGAACTCGGAGAAGGAGGCTGCAGCAACAGGTAAGTGCTGGGCCCAGGATGTGGGGGGTGCCGGGTAGTGTTTCAAGCCCGGGGCTGAGTCGTGATCCCCAGGGTTGGATGCTGATGTTACAGACCCGGGGGGTGGAGTCCAATCCCCGACCCTAGGGAGGGCCAGGCTGATAGTGGGGGAGCTTGGGGGGGGGCGCCAGGAGGAAGCACTCCTGTTCCTCCCGGCCCTCAAATGTTGCTTCCCGAGGCTGAAGCCGCCTTATTTGCAGCCACCGGGAATCCTGAGCAGTAAAAGCAGCAAAGCAGGTTAAAGTAGAGGCTTCAGGCCTTATTATAATATGTAAATTGCCAATCCGCCTCTTGGCAGCTGGATGGCAACCCATTCCCACCCCCCGCACCACCCCCCCTCCCCCCGCCCCAAACAATTGTTGCTTCAAAGAATATTCTAGAAAAAGGCACCGTTCAAATTTCTTTAAATCGGGTGCCTGTTTAAAATTTAAATAAAACGCATTTCTTTTCAAAATGAAAAACAACAACAAAAAGTTTCAGTGCCTGATTTTGAACCAGCGGCGATGAAGGAACGGCAATACATGTCCAAGTCAGAATGGTGCGTGACCTGGAGGGGAACTGGGAGGTGGTCCTGTCCTTCTTGGTGGAGGGAATGGATGGTGCAGGTTTGGCGAGGTGCTGCAGTGCATTATGTAGGCAGTACACACAACAGCCACGGTGCGCCGGTGGTGGAGGGAGTGGATGCTGAAGGTGATGGATGTCCTGTTGATCAAGCGGACTGCTTTGTCCTGGATGGTGTCAAACTTCTTGGAGCTGTACAATTCTGGCAAGTGGAGAGTATTCCATCACACTCCTGACTTGCCCCTTTTGGGTGGTGGAGAGGCGTACAATTTGTGAGTTTTTCTGGATCGCAGTTCTTTAAGCAATCTCTACATGGTACAAATGGCATATTTCAGCATGCTTTGCCAGGTGTTAATTGGGATAGGTACTTGTTTAGTACATTGGGAGTTCATATATGGTAAAAACATGTAACTAATCTGCCAGCCAATGTTTGAAATGTAATTTCTTATCTCATATCTTGCTTGTCTGTTGACTCTGTTCTGTCACTCGATATCTTGCTCTAATTTACATCACATGTAATGTTACCATTGCCATGAAATTTTTTTTTAATACTTTGTGGAGATGATTTTATAATGGAGAACAGATGAGAATGTGAGGGGAAAAGAAAGGTTCACAGTGGCGTTACCCAATTCAATCCACATTTCCCACGTCAATCTTATTCATGTTAACCAAATGTTTACATCTGAAACTTATTATTTCAATTCTATACTTAGTCAAGGAATAATGTCAGCAGAATATGATGAAGATTTGTGGGATCTAATATGCATCCCTCTCATGAAATTAGACTATAATTTGTTTCTGAGTTCTCAAGTCAATCTATCATAGGATGTAAGTTGCATGCAATGGTCCCATCATTGACGTTAGTGCTTCATCATGTTATTGTCACAAAGGTTTGGGCCAGTTTCTGTGTAGAAAAAAAGAAACCTGTTGACAAAATAATGAAGTACTTATTATAATTCATAGAGATTTGGGTGTCCTTTTGCAAGAAACACAGAAAGCTAGCGTGCAGGTACAGCAAGCAATAAGGAGAGCAAATGGCATGTTGTCCTTTATTGCAAGGGTGTTGGAGTATAAAAGTAAGGAAATCTTGCTACAATTGTACAGGGCCTTGGTAAGACCACACCTGGAGTACTGTGCATTGTTTTGGTCTCCTTATCTCAGGAAGGATATACTTGCCTTGGAGGTGGTGCAACAAAGATTCATTAGATTGATTCCTGGGATGAGAGGGTTGTCTTATGATGAGAGATTGTTTGGAATGGGCCAATACTCTCTGGAGTTTAAAAGAATGAGAGGTGATCTCATTGAAACATACAAGATTCAGAAGGGGATTGACAGGGCAAATGGTGAGAGGTTGTTTCCCCAGGTTGGAGTGTCTAGAACTAGGGGGCACAGTCTCAGGATAAGGGATAGGCCATTTAAGACAGAAATGAGAATGAATCTTTTTCACTCAGAGGGTTGTGAATCTTTGGGATTATCTGCCCCAGAGGGCTGTGGATGCTGAGTCTCAGAATATATTCAAGGCTGAGATAGATAGATTTTTGGAGCCTAGGGGCATCAAGAGATATGAAAATCGGGTGGGAGCTATACTACAGTGTAGCTCCCACCAACACCAATGTGATAATGACCAGATAATCTGTTTCTGTGATGATGATTGAGGGGTAAATATTGGCCAGGACATCCGGGATAACTTCCCTGCTCTTCTTTGAAATAGTGTCATGGGATTTTTTACATCCACCTGACACAGTAGACGGGACCTCGGTTTAACGTCTCATCCAAAAAATGGCACCTCCAACAATGCAGCACTCCCTCAGCACTGCTCTGGAGTGGCAGTCTAGATCTTTGCGCTCAAGTCTCCGGAGTGGGACTTAAACCCACAACCTTCTGACTCAGAGGCGATGGCACTACCTACTGGCTGACAGTGAATGCATGCCTATCATCAGCACTAAAAAGTCAGGCCAGCATCGGTTGGGTGACACAACATGCCAGGATTGGGCATAAAATGAATGTAATCATTTTAACGTGCATATACAACATGCGTTAACGTACATATACAAGGTCACAGTGAAAATGTGGGGTCCAGAACTACATGGTGTCACACGGTGTAAATCGGATGAGGCAACGTATAATCAAAAGTAACAATAGTGCGTGACTGGCCTTTGAGTTAGACTGCTCATTGAATGTGTAAAGCATAAACCCTTTTAAAAAAAAATTAATGGGACGAAAATTGTGGTCAGCAGCGCAGCTCCGGAGTATGCAGCGGGCCTGCGAAAATAACACGCACCTACCTGATGGGGGCGCTTCTGCATAAACCTGCGCTCTGACACTGCAAGGCGGCTGGTAGCATAACGGCCCACGGATCCCAGGGGCGGGCCTGTGCAGAAGCGCACCTGGGAATCATGTGGGCCTGGTCCTCCAATCAGGAAACAGATTGGACTAGAAATTGGTTATAGCCTGGTTTGAGGTGGTGACACTGACTGGACGCTAACTTTAACGCTGGGTGATGTTTACCGCCTCCAGTCAGGATATTCACTATTAGCGCCCCAAGAGGGGAGTGGAGCGCTAGGGATGTGTTCCACGCTACTCTTACGGAGCTACGAGGTGGTTGTGCTGCAGGGATAACGTAGGTCTGGGCGCTAGGAAACTGGCATCATAGCGCCTAAAGGGGGAGGTCAGTTGGACCACCCGAAAACTGAGAGAAAGTTGAAGGGAGCATTGTAAACATCAATAGCAGTATGCCGGACCTCACAGAATCACAGCAATGTTAAAAGATTTGACACTGAACACCCACCTGCTCCTGCTTCATAATATCGCCCCGGGAGCTACCACGGTGATAGCACCAGGCGCTACGGCAAGTGAAAGGAGTGAAGTTCGGGATCGCGGCGCTAATGTGGCGTTGCACACTCACGACGTCACCAAGTGGGTGGCACTAGAGAGTGCAACGCTAACCGATAGCGCCACCACTAAACCACCAGTGAAGCTCGCAGCCGGCACTAACAGTACGGCATTCGGGCGCTAATGGGTAGCCCAAATTGTCGTTCATTCATTTACATTACTGCATGACTTCGTTACTACAGCCTTTAAAATACATTACCGATTGAATTTTTATCGTGGGAATCCAATTCATTGCTCATAATTCCCACATTCTAAGCATATACTGTGCCCTGTGCAGAAAGTTATGAAATGTAAATGTTATTTATTTTAAACCTGCCTCTTCAACATACACTAGGGTTGCTTCTCATTAAAGCTTTTAATGTTCCTGGATGTCACATAATTGTTTAAAAAGCATTTTTTTCATTTCGGGTATCCCCTCACACTATGGAAACAGGCCCCGCCCCGTGCAGCGAGATTACACAAACTAGGGGTGTATTCCCTGAAATTTAGACTGTTAAGAGGTGATTCGGTTGAAGTTTTCAAGATATTAAGGAGAACTGATAGGGTAGATGGAGAGAAACATTTTCCGCTGGTTGGGAATCTAGGACCAGGGAGAGTAGCCTAAAATTTAGAGCCAGGTCTTTCAGGAGTGAAATTCGGAAACATTTCTACACACAAAGGATGGTAGAAGTTTGGAACTCTCTTCTGCAAATAACAGTTTGGGTAACTGTTCATTTTAAATCTGAGATTGATAGATTTTTTTTATTAACCAAAGGTATTAAGATATATGGGGCAAAGGCAGTTATAATGTATGCACCTGTGAGTATGCTCACAGGTTTTTAGAGCAGTTGCATTGTGAGTGGCTTAGCCAATCACGTGATGTTCGCAAGCCTCAATAAAACCCCACTCAGTTCGGTCTAGGTTATCCACGATGAGATGTGCAGTTGTGAGCCTTGTGGATGAACTGGTAATGTGTAGTGCGATTGTTAAACTTTTGTTAATAAACCTACTAGTTCTTAATAGCAGTGTGTTGTTATGAATTCTTATGCAAAGAACCCATGAAGCAAATACATTACAGCGGGTATATGGAGTTAGGTCGAAGGGCGAAATGACCTACTCCTGTTCCTATGTTCCTATGACGTGATTTGGAGAGTATTGTAATACAGCTTCAGACTGCAAAGAAAGATATCCCCCTGCTGGTGAACATTTCAAGTTTGGATTTCTTGACACATTTACCTGCCTCAGAGTTGGTGGCAGAGAGTTCTGACCATATTGTTACAATTCCTAACTTAAGACAATGTTCTGTTTGGATTTTCATTTTTCCATTAATAGTAAGTAAACAAGTAAGATATGTTTTCAAATACAAGTGTTCACTGCGCACCGTTTAAACGATGAAGGTTAGGACTGGAGAAATTTCAACCCCTCCCCCATGTCTCAGGTGAGTTAATACCCAGATCACCAGCCGCATAGTGAACTGGTGCAGGATTGTCCACAATAGTCAAACAGTTTGGAACCATATTTTAACTGTATTTTAATCGCTGCACCATTGGTGGACATGCCTTCAACAGCCCGGGGTCAAAGCTCTGGAATTCCCTGCCGAAACCTCTCCACCTCTCTATCTCTCTTTCCTCCTTTAAGATGCTCCTTAAAACCTACCTCTTTGACCAAGTTTTTGGTGATCTGCCCTAATATCTCCTTATGTGGTTCGGAGTCATATGTTTTTTGCCAACGCTCCTGTGAAGCACCTTGTGACATTGTACTATGTTAAAGGCGCTATATAAATACAAGTTGTTGTTGTTGCTGCTGTTGTACAATTGTTAGGAACATATTTCCATGTTTAATGATTGCTGCAGTGCAGGAGAGCCCGAATTGGTTCCCTTGGTTACAGCTGTGAATGATGGTAGATTTCCTTTTTTTTAAATTTGTTCCTGGAATGTGGGAGTCACTGGCAAGGCTGACATTTATTGCCCATTCCTAATTGCCCTTAAGAAGGTGGTGGTGAGCCACATTCTTGAATCGCTGTAGTCCATGCGGTGAAGGTGCTCCCACAGGGCTGCTGGGGAGGGAGTTCCAGAATTTTGATCAAGTAACGATGAAGGAATGGTGATATATTTCCAAGTCAGGGTGATGTGTGACATGGAGGGGAACGTGGAGGTGATGGTGTTCTCCTGCACCTGCTGCCCTTATCCTTCTAGTTTGTAAAGGTCGCGGGTTTGGGAGGAGCTTTTGAAGAAGCCTTGGCAAGTTGCTGCAGTGCATCCACGATGCGCCGGTGGTGGAGTGAGTGAATGTTTAAGGTGGTGGATGGGGTGCCAATCAAGCAAGCTGCTTTGTCCTGGATGGTGTCGAGCTTCTTGAGTGTTGTTGGAGCTGCACTCATCCAGGCAAGTGAAGAGTGTTCCATCACACTCCCGACTTGTGCCTTGTAGATGGTGGAAAGGCTTTGGTGAGTCACTCGCAGCAGAATACCTAACCTCTGACCTGCTCTTGTAGCCACAGTGTTTATATGGCTGGTCCAGTTAAGCTTCGAGTTAACGATGATCCCCCAGGCTGTTGATGATGGGGTTTCAGCAATGGTAAAGCCGTTGAATGTCAAGGAGAGGTGGCTAGACTCTCTCTTGTTGCAGATAGTCATTGCCGAGCAATTGCGTGGCACGAATGTTACTTTCCACTTATCAGCCCAAGCCTGGCTGATGTCCAGGTCTTGCTGCATACGGGCATGGACTGCTTCATTATCTGAGGAGCTGTGAATGGCACTGAAGACTGTGCAATCATCAGCGAAAATTTTCACTTCTGATCTTATGATGGAGCTAAGATCATTGATGAAGCAGCTGAAGATGGTTGACCCGAGGACACTGCCCTGAGGAACTCCTGCAGTGATGTCCTGAGGCTGAGATGATTGACTTCCAACCATCACAACCATCTTCCTTTCTGTTAGGTATGACTCCAGCCAATGGAGCATTTTCCCCCTGATTCCCATTGACTTCAATTTTACGAGGGCTCCTTGATGCCACACTCGGTCAAATGCTGCCTCGATGTCAAAGACAGTCACTCTCACCTCACCTCTGGAATTCAGTTCTTTTGTCCATGTTTGGACCAAGGCTGTAATGAGGTCTGGAGCTGAATGGTCCTGGTGGAACCCAAACTGAGCATCGGTGAGCAGGTTATTGGTAAGGAGTAAGTGCCGTTTGATAGCACTGTCGATGACATCTTCCATCAATATGACACCGAACCACATAAGGAGAAATTAGGGCAGTTGACCAAAAGTATGGTCAAAGAGGAAGGTTTTAAGCAGGAGGAAAGAGAGGGAGAGAGGTGGAGAGGTTTAGGCAGGGAGTTCCAGAGCTTTAGGGCTCAGGCAGCTGAAGGCAAGGGCCACCAATGGTCGAACGATTATAATCAGCGATGCTCAAGAGCCCGAATTTGAGGAGCGCAGACATTTTGGGTGGTTGCGGAGCTGATGGAGATTACAGAGATAGGGAGGGGCAAGGCCCTGGAAGGATTTGGAAACAAGGATGCGAATTTTGAAATCGAGGAATTGCATAACCGGGAGCCAATTTAGGTCAGCAAGCATAGGGGTGATGGGTGAGCGGGACTTGGTGCGAGTTAGGGCATGGGTCACCAAGCTTTGGATCACCTCTAGTTTACATAGGGTAGAATGTGGGAGGCCAGCCAAAAGTGCATTGAAAGAGTCATGTCTCGAGGTAACAAAGGCATGGATGAGGGTTTCAGCAGCGAATGAGCTGAGGCAAGGGTGGAGACGGGCAACGTTATGGAGGTGGAAATAGGCGGTCTGTGTTATGCTGTGGCTATGTGGTCAGAAGCTCATTTCAGGGTCAAATATGACACCAAGGTTGTGATCCACTTTACGCTCTGGAAGCCATTGTCATTAAATCTTTCAACGTAAATGCAGCACTGAACTCAGCGGATATTATTCCTGATAATGGCTCAGTTCCAGTTTGGTGCTGGAAATTTATGCCAAAAATGCGCACAGCTTAAAGGACAAGTATTACATTAGTCCTCTCAGTGCTGAAGCTAACGCTGATGCACAATCCATTATCTAATTCTCCTGATGTAACACAGACACCGCTGGCCTTTCACATGGTGGGTTCTCAATTCTCCATTGACCAGTGCTGTCACTCCAGTTAACAGCATCAATTTCAATGGCAGCACACATCACTTGTTTTTAATTGGACCAGTATCCCAGAGGTGAAAACACGTATCCTTCATTCATTAGAGCAGATTTTGAGGAGAGAATATTTTCATATTCCAATCCGTAATTTTACAAAAATATTGAATTAATGTCTATCAAATTTCAAGGTTGACCCTCAGTAGAACTGTACACCGATACCGCATTCTGTCTCACAGAAAGTAGCTTACACCAACAGCCACTTGTATTTATATAACACCGTTAACATGGTAAAACGTCCCAAGGTGCTTCACAGGAGCATTATCAAACTAAATTTGACACCGGGCCATATAAAAAGGTATTGGGACAGGTGACCAAAAGTTTGGCCAAAGAGGTAGGATTTAAGAAAGGTCTTAAAGGCGGAGAGAGAGGAGGAAAGCTTTAGGGAGGGAATTCCAGAGCGTAGGGCCTAGACACCTGAAGACACGGCCACCAATGGTGGAGCGATGGAAAACAGGAATAGCAAGAGGCGCACAATTGGAAGGGCGCAGAAAACTTGACGGGTTGTGGGGCTGGAGAAGATTACAGAGATATAGAGGGGCGAGGCCATGGACGGATTTGAATTTACATCAAGTACAGACACTATTGAGGTATTTTTCCAATACCTGATACAATAGAATTTTAACCGTGGGTTAATGTTGGCATCGGGCTTTCCTTGGAGCAGATGTGCCAGGTAAGTTACCCTCCAACCGTCCCAATTTCTTACTCCTCAGACAACTCAGCTGAGATCAGATATTTGATGTTTCAGGAACTGCAATCAATAACCCATTACCTAACTCTGGGTGGCGGTCATTGAGGTAAAGGATGTGGGCGCGGGAAATTGAACACTCTTCCACTCTTTACTTCCAATTTTAACATTATGAAATTTTCCAAAAGTTAGGTGTGGAATTTATTTTGGAATAAAGTTCTTTTTTTGTTAGCGCGAACGTACCCTTCCAAGAATCACTCGTCACTCAGGGTCGGTCCATACACCAAAACAGTTTATTACGCCGGTGGGGAGATGAAGCAACTGGTGGGTCCAGGTACCTCTCTCTGCCGAACAAAGGGTTTCATGGATTTTTATATGTTTTACAACAGTTTACTACAGTTACATCAGCCCATTTCGGCCGGACACTATCCAATCATATTGATTATAGATTACATATAGATTCAAATAGACCAATAGAAGTGGTCTCTAAACATTGGTGACTGCATGATTGCCTCATGTGTTGCTAAGAGATGTGTTGCTAAGAGTTACTCATGATGATCTTGTGAAATGGTCCAGGCCTCTCCCTTATCTTACTGTCCTAGGGTGCTGTCTTTGGGTAGTCTCCTTATCTTAGTCCTGTTACAGAGTTGTATTGTTCTAACATGGACCAGGACGTCTCGTCTAGGGAACATCTGCAGAGCTGTAGTTTGTTTCTGCGTGAGAACACAGCCGTTATCAGTAACTAAGAACGCAGTCTCTTTTCTGCTGGCTGACATCCCTTGGGGTTTTGCTAATCCACGAGCAGCCATCTTTATACATTTTACACATACATTTAATACTACAATTACATATTTCGTTCTAACATCTATGCTACAGGTGCCGCTGCCCAGGGGGAAAATCTCTCTCTAACATTCCCCCCTTTCGGTAAAGGGGCTAGTCCTAGCCCCCTGAAACCGACACTAATTTATATTATTTTATGTCTGTGCACCACCCGGTACTCCCTGCTTTAACGTGCTGGCCAGTCACGCGATTTCGGGAATTCCAGTTGTTTTAGATCAAATTAATATAGTTCGATTCGCCCCTTTCGCCTATCATGTGAATTTCCTTGCTTATCTGAGCTCTGGTGTTAAACCTCCGTTGTTGTGCATAATATCTGCAGGACCAGCAAGCCATGACTCCCCATGCTAATGCTAGGACTAGCTGTATTCCGACCAGTATATGTGATATAATTCGAATCCAAGGGTGGATGTTTACATTCATCCCCCAGTTCCAAACCCTTCTCCACCAACTCTCGTCCAGCAGCTCTGTATCAGTATCTTTCTCCAGTATCTCAATCTTTGTCCTTAATTGGTGGTAGAGTTTAACAGACTGTCCGACTCTGAGTCTTAGTTCCCTTAGTACTTCTGCTAAATGGGGAATAGGGGCCAGCTCTGGTTCATCATAGTCCTGCAGGTGATCATGGAGCTGATCGGTGGCGTCAATAATTTCGGTACCTCGCCGTCTAACTTGGATAATGCGGCTTGCTCTATGGTAACGGGTCTTAGGGGTATAAAGCAGAAGTTTCGTGCGGGATCTGGCATTGCAAGACATTGTACTGATATGAGTGTTCCGTGGTGGAGTATCTCCCTTTGCCTCCGTACCCGGCCCGAGCAAAATGTGTAGGGGCAGGTACTATTTCCAAAACACATCCATCGGTTTGATTAAAACCACACTCATCTAACTCTCCCTGTCCCACCGGGTGGGGGCACACTGTGATCTCGCCCCTTTGCACCCTGTCAGGGAGACGCCGTATAGTGTGTTATCTCTACGGATAGCGGAGTCTGCTGTTAAGTAGTAATGGAGGGAGGCATTGTCCCGTATGTAAAGTCCTGTCCCCTCAGTACAGATTCACATGAGGCAAGTAGTGAAGTCAAGGTCACTCTGGACCTGCACCTTTATTTCACAGCTCTGGAATGCTGCACTTGCCTGAGACCTGCCCTTATATACCTGTCTCTTGCAAGTGCACCCCTGGTGGTAAGGTATGTTGGTGGTTACAGGTGATAGAGAATTCAAACAGGCTGCATTTAGACAGGCTGTGAAAATTCACAGACACCAAGTCAGAGATGCTACGTGAGTGGGAGCATGTTGCATTAAGTCATCAATCAACTTGACATTTTAGGACCTTGGGTAGCGAGCCAATTAAAAGGTTAAAAGACTATTAATTGAGCCAATAAGGTCAAAGAAGGCGAGTTCTTTTCTGTAAATTGAACCCGGTATAAATACATCCATTTTGACCATGTGGTCTCAGAAGGACAAAGACCTGGCTTAAAGCCAAGAGCTTCTTACTGCGGCTAAAATAAAGTGACATTAAAACTACAATCGGAGTTCGTATTTCATTGGAAATTAAGAGATCTAACAATTTTGGCGTCACGAACACGATCGCTGAGGAAAGAAACTGAATTTTGGACATTGGACCGACATACTGAGGTAAGGACTCCTCTTTATAAAAGTCCTCGGTCAAAAGTCTAAATTCGCCTCTCCTTTTACGCGATTCCGATAGCCTCCGGTTTGCGAACCCTCCGGTTGGTAGTCGGCTCGAGGTCCCATAGATGTCTAACTTCGGCGGTGAGTTAGTTAATTAATCACCGATCCACTGATCGGCTGGAAAGCCTACGACTCGAGACCCCAGTAAATAAATCAGTATTATGGCAGCAGGAGATAAGAGCAAAGAATTGCCGACAACTGTTAAAGGTGGACAAGCACCAGCTGAAGTTTCGCTAGATCTAATTTCGAACAGTTGAAAGAATACATAGAGCAACAATTCAACTTATCTAAAACCTGTATTAAGATCGAATAAAAGTACGGAACCCCCAAAGGACAATGGTCCTTGGACGAGATTAAAAGGGTCTGGGGAAAAACGACCCGTATGAGAAATAAAGAGCGAACTAGATGGTCCCTAGCCGTTATGGGAATGAAATTATAATGCGTTCCCAACATGATCGAGAACTGACCAGTATAAAGGATCAATTGCAAGCTGTTTGTGCACAGCTGCGACAGAAAAAGCTTGAACTTGAAAAGCTGGAAGCGGAAGTTAAAGATCTTAAAGGTGAAATTAAAGAATGGAAAAAATCATTAGGTCAAGAGGCAGTAATAGGAAAAGGAAAATGTATTGGTCAATTCCCAGGGTACCCATGTTTGGATAAATTAAAAGCGCAAACCCGAAGACACGACCGAGGAATAGATACGGATTCTGAATCCTCCGACGATACAGGGTCGGAGGATGAAGAATTAGGGGTGCGGTTTGCCCCGTTTAAAAAAAGACGAGTTGTAGTCAAATCAGAAGAGACTGCGGATGAGGGCGGAACCAAAAAAACGAAGAAGAGGCTGTATAAAAATACTTATTTCATGATCCGGCAGACCCAGAGAAAATTGATAAATGGTCCAAGGAATTGCCCAATCCAAAGAAAGTGGGAGTGAAAACGTGGGACCAATTGGACCGCTTAAAAAATATATATCAACTTCATCCCTGGGACGGAGTGCAAATTTTGACCATAATGGTGCCAAAAACACAGGGAAGAAAATTGCACGACAAGGTAGAAGAAGCTTTGGGGCAGGATGAGCAAGAATTAGACGCAGGATGGGAGGCGATTAAACACTGGCTGCAAGCCTTCAGTCCAACTAAGACAGACTGGGGAAAAATTGCAGCCTGTCAACAGAAAGGAACAGAGGAGGTCCTGGAGTATGACGAGCGGTTTAGATGCACGTAGCTAGAACATTCGGGTATGAATAATACGGATGAGGAAATGGATGAACAAGTGTTTGGACTCCTGAAAGCAGCTTTCGTGGCAGGTCTAAAGCCAGAACTGTCCAAAATGCTTAAGATAGTGTTACCGGACTGGGATGGTAGAGGAACTACCTTTGCAGCATTGGTGGATCGATGTAACCAATTAGGTCGGGATATGGGAGCTAAAGTCCGAGCTGTACAGGCTATGGGATGGAAATCCCAGGATTCCGATAAACAGTTATTAGGAAAATTACCCGGAAAATGTCATTATTGTGGGAAAGAAGATCGCTGGGCCAAGACGTGCAGGGCAAACCAGAAAGGTCATGGCTGGGAAAGAGGACGCAGTCAGGGATACAATTCAGCCAACAAACCAGGCTGGTCACAAGATAACGACCTCATAGAAGCTTTAAAGCGACTGACAATACAACAACAGAAGGAGTTACTTGGGATAGCAAATAACGATTAGAGCCCACCCTGGCCCCCCTCCTCGCACTAATACAACAGAGGGGAGATGGGCTATATATAACTCTGAGGGTGAGCGATAAGGATGTGGACTGTCTTTTAGACACAGGGGCGGAATTAACATGCTTACCCTTACAATATGGAGACTTTTTGCCGTTGGATGGTAGGGCACGTACAGCCTGTGGAGTTGGGGGCCATAAAATGGAAATGAAAAGGACAACACCAGTACTTATAGGGCTGGGTCCACATGAACTAACCACGCCGGTCTGGATAGGCCCAGTAGATCAACCCCTTTTGGGAATGGACGTTCTAATCCAAGTAGATTCATCGTTGCATTTCGAGGATGGTCGGGTGACAAGGTCAATTAGAACTTTGAAGAAAGAAGAATTAAAGGAACACCCGATATGGGCTAAAGATAAGAACGATTGTGGCCTACTTCCAGATGGAGCCTGCGTCATTTACCGGGACCAAGCCTCCATGCACTAAACAGTATCCCATCAGTCCAACTGCCATCGCGGGAATCTTACCGGTTATTCAGCAATTGGAGAAACAAGGGGTGCTTATTAAAACGCATAGCTCCTCCAATAGCCCTGTGTGGCCGGTACAGAAATCTAATGAGACTTGCCATTTGACTGTCGATTATAGGAAAGCTAACCAGTGTATTGATCAAAAAGCTCCTTTGGTCGCAGATCCCTCCACCATTTTTAATGCCCTCAAACCGGAACATAAATATTTCTCAGTTACAGATATGGCCAACGGATTTTGGTCAGTGCCTCTGGCACCGGAGGTTCGACAGTGGTTTGTTTTCATGGTCCAAGGACAACAGTATACGTGGACCCGGTTACCGCAGGGTTTCCACAACAGCCCTACGGTATTCCACATGGCTTTACAAAGCCATTTGCGAGAATTACCTCCCCTGTCATCCACAGCCATCCAATATGTAGACGATATCCTGCTAGCTTCAAACACGGAAGACCAGCATGAACAAGATTTACGAGCTTTGCTGGACCACCTTTGACTGAAAGGACATAAAGCCAGCATCGACAAAGCACAAATATCCCAAGAAGAGGTTGTATACCTGGGACAAAAGATTTCACAAGGAAAGAGAGAACTTACCCAGGATAGAACTGCAGCCATTCGGGCTGCTAAAAAACCCACCACTATTCAGGAACTAAGGTCTTTTTTGGGATTGTGTAACTTGAACAGAAATTGGATTGACTCCTTCACACAGCTTGCTCAGCCACTGAATGATATTTTAAAGGGGAAATGTGCCTCTAAAGAAGCCATCACCCTCACTAAGGAACAGCAAGAGGCCTTCCTGAGTTTGAAAAAGGCTTTGTGTTCGGCACCAGCTCTGGGAATCCCCGACAGTGGTAAGCCATTTACCCTGTTTGTCCATGAGAAAGAAGGATATATGACAGCTATACTGACACAAGAACATGGGGATCGGCAAAGACCTTTTGGCTATTATTCGGCAAAACTGGATGCGGTAGCCCTTGGATGGGGAAGTTGCCTAAGGGCTATGGAAGCTACATGTCGAGCGGTAATGATCACTGCGGGTCTAGTCCTCGACTAAAAGCTGATTGTCAAGTGTCCCCACACCGTATACGTTTTGCTGTCTATGAATAGAATGTCTCAGGTGACAGCAGCTAGATGGACCCGCTGGACAGCAGTTTTGGAAGCTCCTAATCTCCATATCGTCCGGGCCAGCCTGGTTAATCCTGCAACTATGCTCCCGATGTCAGAATCGAGGGAGCAAGAGGGGGGAGAATGTGAAGAGCATGACTGCGTGGAGATTTTAAAAGAAACAGAAGAAGCAGCCTTAGCAGCAGAGGAGCCTCTGCACAACCCAGACCTCATCCTGTTTACAGATGGTTCCTCCTTTGTTGACAATGGTACCAGAAAAGCAGGATGGGCAGTTACAACCTTATATGAGGTAATGGCAAAAGAATGTTTACCCTCAGGAACGTCAGCACAACAGGCCGAGTTACGGGTCCTGTCAGAAGCATGTCGAATAGCAGAAGGACAGACAGCTAATGTCTACACAGATTCGCGTTATGCTGTTGGAGTCGCTCATGACTTTGGTCTGTTATGGCGGAAAAGAGGATTCCTCACTGCTGCTGGTACACCTAATTGAAATGGAAAAGAAGTCCGAGACTTACTAGAGGCCATACAATTAACTCAGGAAGTGTCCATCCTGAAGTGTAAGGCCCATACCAAGGAAAATACCACAGAAGCACAGGGAAATGCCCTAGCCGACCAGGCAGCTAAAGATGCCGCCTCACAGGGCGTTCCTCCAGAAGAACCAACACAGATGTGCAGATTGAAAGCACTCAGGACTCTGACACGAGACCTTCAACCAATGCAAGGCGAGTGCTCCCGAGAGGAAAAATGGACATGGATTGAGGCAGGAATTAAGCTATGTGAAGATGGTGTCTGGAGACAAAGAATTACCGACAAGCCAGTCGCGCCACAAACGCTTAAGCCTTTTTTAGCCCAACAGATCCACTCGTGGGGACACTTGGCCTCACAACAGATGACCAGAAAAGCTGGTGGGGTCGGGGATTTAAAAAACATGCCCAGCTGGTAACAGACCGCTGTGTGGTCTGCCAGAAAAATAATTCTGGACCCATCACGGTAATGCCCCAACTGAGGCCCCCTGCCCCTGTCGGACCATTCCAGCATCTGCAGGTTGATTATATATCTCTTCCTTCATGCCAAGGATACACTAACATTCTTGTCATGGTCGACAGATTCTCTAGATGGGTAGAAGCTGTCCCAACTAAAAGAGCCATAGCCAATCACACTGCAAAGGTCTTGTGTAAGGATTACATTCCCTGATGGGGAGTCCCGAGTAGCATTGACTCAGATCAGGGAACACACTTCACAGGTGCTGTCTGCCAAGAAGTCTGTAGGTTACTGAACATTACGTGGGATTTACACTGTCCTTATCATCCACAATCATCAGGACAAGTAGAGCGAATGAATCGAACTCTGAAACAACAGCTTGCCAAATATCACCAAGAAGGAACACCATGGCCCCAGGCACTACCAATAGTGCTATGTAGCATTAGGGCAACCCCGAACAGAACTACAGGTCTAAGCCCATTTGAAATTATAACAGGAAGACCCATGTCGCTGCCAGGAACTATCGATTTACGGAAAGCTGATGTTCACTCAATGAGTGACACTTTGTCATCACACTTTCAGAACCTAACCAATGCTATTAGTTCTGTTTCCCGACAGGTATCGGCAGCTTGGGGTAATCCACCCGAAGAAGGACACGACATCATCCCGGGAGTCTGGGTGTATGTGAAAAAGTTGCATAAAGAACCTTTGGGTGCCAAGTGGGAGGGACCTTATCAAGTGTTATTGACCACTCAGGCAGCTGTTAAAGTCCAAGGAAAGAAAGCCTGGATCCACGCTTTACACGTTAAACGAGCACCCATAACTGAAGCTGAAATCTAATAAGGACAATTACTTTTTGCAAAAATGTATAAATTTACTGTATTATTGATTGTAGGTATACTAGGCATAGGCCGACTTCTTACTATCCGACCCTCTGCACCGAAGGGAAATAGTAGGGTTGCAAGGGAATTACATGTAAATACCTTTTTATATATGTCATACATTTATGCCAAACAAGGTAACATTTCTAGTTGTTGGGTATGTGCGCATATTCCTATTCACTCAAAGGGAGGGATTCCTTTGAGGCCAGTTCCCTTGAATATCTCAGAAATGGCTGAGTGGATAATTAATCAAAACAAAACAGGCAATGCGTTTCAGGATACAGAAAACTGGGCACGTAAATGGAAGTCAGCAGGTTACAATCTGACTACCTTTGAAGGGGGATACCAACCGTGCTACAATAATAAGGAAAAAGAGTGGGAGAGCGATAGTGATAGGGGATTCAATTGTAAGGGGAATAGATAGGCTTTTCTGCGGCCACAACCGAGACTCCAGGATGGTATGTTGCCTCCCTGGTGCAAGGGTCAAGGATGTCTCATAGCAGGTGCAGGGCATTCTAAAAAGGGAGGGAGAACAGCCAGTTGTCGTGGTGCACATTGGAACCAACGACATAGGTAAAAAAAAGGATGAGGTCCTACGAAACAAATTTAAGGAGCTAGGAGCTAAATTAAAAAGTAGGACCTCAAAAGTAGTAATCTTGGGATTGCTACCAGTGCCACATGCTAGTCAGAGTAGGAATCGCAGGATAGTGCAGATGATTACGTGGCTTGAGCAGTGGTGCAGCAGGGAGGGATTCAAATTCCTGGGGCATTGGAACCGGTTCTGGGGGAGGTGGGACCAGTACAAACCGGACAGTCTGCACCTGGGCAGGACCGGAACCAATGTCCAAGGGGGAGTGTTTGCTAGTGCTGTTGGGAAGGAGTTAAACTAATATGGCAGGGGGATGGGAACCAATGCAGGGAGACAGAGGGAAACAAAAAGGAGACAAAAGCAAAAGACAGAAAGGAGATGAGGAAAAGTGGAGGGCAGAGAAACCCAAGGCAAAGAACAAAAAGGGCCACTGTACAGCAAAATTCTAAAAGGACAAAGGGTGTTAAAAAAAACAAGCCTGAAGGCTTTGTGTCTTAATGCAAGGAGTATCCGTAATAAGGTGGATGAATTAACTGTGCAAATAGATGTTAACAAATATGATGTGATTGGGATTACGGAGACGTGGCTCCAGGATGATCAGGGCTGGGAACTCAACATCCAGAGGTATTCAACATTTAGGAAGGATAGAATAAAAGGAAAAGGAGGTCGGGTAGCATTGCTGGTTAAAGAGGAGATTAATGCAATAGTTAGAAAGGACATTAGCTTGGATGATGTGGAATCTATATGGGTAGAGCTGCAGAACACCAAAGGGCAAAAAACGTTAGTGGGAGTTGTGTACAGACCTCCAAACAGTAGCAGTGATGTTGGGGAGGGCATCAAACAGGAAATTAGGGGTGCATGCAATACGGGTGCAGCAGTTATAATGGGTGACTTTAATATGCACATAGATTGGGCTAACCAAACTGGAAGCAATACGGTGGAGGAGGATTTCCTGGAGTGCATAAGGGATGGTTTTCTAGACCAATATGTCGAGGAACCAACTAGGGGGGAGGCCATCTTAGACTGGGTGTTGTGTAATGAGAGAGGATTAATTAGCAATCTCATTGTGCGAGGCCCCTTGGGGAAGAGTGACCATAATATGGTGGAATTCTGCATTAGGATGGAGAATGAAACAGTTAATTCAGAGACCAAGGTCCAGAACTTAAAGAAGGGTAACTTTGAAGGTATGAGGCGTGAATTGGCTAGGATAGATTGGCGAATGATACTTAGGGGGTTGACTGTGGATGGGCAATGGCAGACATTTAGAGACCGCATGGATGAACTACAACAATTGTACATTCCTGTCTGCCGTAAAAATAAAAAAGGGAAGGTGGCTCAACCGTGGCTATCAAGGGAAATCAGAGATAGTATTAAAGCCAAGGAAGTGGCATACAAACTGGCCAGAAATAGCAGCAAACCCGGGGACTGGGAGAAATTTAGAACTCAGCAGAGGAGGACAAAGGGTTTGATTAGGGCAGGGAAAATGGAGTACGAGAAGAAGCTTGCAGGGAACATTAAGACGGATTGCAAAAGTTTCTATAGATATGTAAAGAGAAAAAGGTTAGTAAAAACAAACGTAGGTCCCCTGCAGTCAGAATCAGGGGAAGTCATAACGGGGAACAAAGAAATGGCAGACCAATTGAACAAGTACTTTGGTTCGGTATTCACTAAGGAGGACACGAACAACCTTCCGGATATAAAAGGGGTCAGAGGGTCTAGTAAGGAGGAGGAACTGAGGGAAATCCTTATTAGTCGGGAAATTGTGTTGGGGAGATTGATGGGATTGAAGGCCGATAAATCCCCAGGGCCTGATGGACTGCATCCCAGAGTACTTAAGGAGGTGGCCATGGAAATAATGGATGCATTGACAGTCATTTTCCAACATTCCATTGACTCTGGATCAGTTCCTATGGAGTGGAGGGTAGCCAATGTAACCCCACTTTTTAAAAAAGGAGGGAGAGAGAAAACAGGGAATTATAGACCGGTCAGCCTGACATCGGTCGTGGGTAAAATGATGGAATCAATTATTAAGGATGTCATAGCAACGCATTTGGAAAGAGGTAATATGATAGGTCCAAGTCAGCATGGATTTGTGAAAGGGAAATCATGCTTGACAAATCTTCTGGAATTTTTTGAGGATGTTTCCAGTAGAGTGGACAAGGGAGAACCAGTTGATGTGGTATATTTGGACTTTCAGAAGGCTTTCGACAAGGTCCCACATAAGAGATTAATGTGCAAAGTTAAAGCACATGGGATTTGGGGTAGTGTGCTGACGTGGATTGATAACTGGTTGTCAGACAGGAAGCAAAGAGTAGGAGTAAATGGGGACTTTTCAGAATGGCAGGCTAGTGGGGTACCGCAAGGTTCTGTGCTGGGGCCCCAGCTGTTTACATTGTACATTAATGATTTAGACGAGGGGATTAAATGTAGTATCTCCAAATTTGCGGATGACACTAAGTTGGGTGGCAGTGTGAGCTGTGAGGAGGATGCTATGAGGCTGCAGAGCGACTTGGATAGGTTAGGTGAGTGGGCAAATGCATGGCAGATGAAGTATAATGTGGATAAATGTGAGGTTATCCACTTTGGTGGTAAAAACAGAGAGACAGACTATTATCTGAATGGTGACGGATTAGGAAAAGGGGAGGTGCAACGAGACCTGGATGTCATGGTACATCAGTCATTGAAGGTTGGCATGCAGGTACAGCAGGCGGTTAAGAAAGCAAATGGTATGTTGGCCTTCATAGTGAGGGGATTTGAGTACAGGGGCAGGGAGGTATTGCTACTGTTGTACAGGGCCTTGGTGAGGCCACACCTGGAGTATTGTGTACAGTTTTGGTCTCCTAACCTGAGGAAGGACATTCTTGCTATTGAGGGAGTGCAGCGAAGGTTCACCAGACTGATTCCCGGGATGACGGGACTGACCTATCAAGAAAGACTGGATCAACTGGGCTTGTATTCACTCAAGTTCAGAAGAATGAGAGTGGACCTCATAGAAACGTTTAAAATTCTGACAGGGTTAGACAGGTTAGATGCAGGAAGAATGTTCCCAATGTTGGGGAAGTCCAGAACCAGGGGTCACAGTCTAAGGATAAGGGGTAAGCCATTTGGGACCAAGATGAGGAGGAATTTCTTCACCCAGAGAGTGGTGAACCTGTGGAATTCTCTACCACAGAAAGTTGTTGAGGCCAATTCACTAAATATATTAAAAAAGGAGTTAGATGTAGTCCTTATTACTAGGGGGATCAAAGGGTATGGCGAGAAAGCAGGAATGGGGTACTGAAGTTGCATGTTCAGCCATGAACTCATTGAATGGCGGTGCAGGCTAGAAGGGCTGAATGGCCTACTCCTGCACCTAATTTCTATGTTTCTATGTTTCTAATTCCAAACGGCCCCCATTTTTTGTTATCACTAATACAACGGGAATAGGAAGACCGGGGGAATCGGTCTGTCTGATTAGAAACATCAAAGGAGGCCAAAATATGGGGTATAGTAACTGCTCCCGGAATTATAATATAATCAAGCCAAGGAACCGTCCAAACTGGGCCGAGCTGGGAATTCTTAACGTAACGGGGATTCTGAATAAAACAGATGGAAAAGCCTGGACAGGCCCCGGAGTGTTGCTGACAAAGAAACAGCTAACATTCATTGCCTATAATGGCACCTATTGGGTGTGTGGCCACAAGGCCTACCCTTGGCTGCCCCAGAATTGGACGGGATCCTGCTATTTAGCCTACATTGTGCCTATATGTATCATATAAAGTCACTGTCGGAACATTTACACCATCCTAAAAGAGCTATCACAGAAACAGAGAGGTTCTTTGCCATTCTGATCCCCAGGTATGGGACCGCCAGACTGGCAAGGGAATCCATTAACATGGCATCCATTGTGGAACGGGTAGCCAATGATACCTCAGAGGCCCTAGTTAAAATCAATGCAGAAATGGTAGCAATCCACACAGTAGCCCTACAGAATAGACTGGCCCTTGATTACATCCTGGCTGAAAAGGGAGGTACTTGCACCCTACTCGGAACTGAGTGTTGCACATATATCCAAGATAGCTCCGAAGAAATTACCCACTTAGCGGAGCATATCCAAAAGGAGGTACAAAAACTTAAGCAACCCCCATCATTCACTTTGTGGAGTGGAGCCACTGAATGGCTAGGTTCAATAGGAACTTCATTGGTGGAAGGTTTAATTCTATTTGTTGTAATTGTTTTACTTTTATATTGTTTGTTTATGTTGATTAAATGTTGTTGCGACCAGGCGGCTGTAGCTGCTGTCCCGCAGGTGAGACACCTTGCGGGTCCCAGCAGACCGTCTGTACGCGGCACAGGGGTATGTTATGCTTAAGGGAAGGTTGTTTTCTGGTTGAATTAAGATATTGATTTGAATTAAATTGGAATAAGGTTAATTAACCTACTAAAACCAGACTTCCATTGTGGCCACGATGGAACTCGAGTTGGTGTAAATTTGTGTGGAAGCTACTAGTCCGGACATGTGGCGAAACACATCAACAAATTTTAGAAGGAAACTCTATTAACATGTATGAAATTATTTTGTAGAATGTTTAACCAGTGATACCTGATGTTTTATGATTCAGTTTGTGAAAGAATCAAAGGGGGGATTGATCGAGAATTCAAACAAGCTGCATTTAGACAGGCTGTGAAAATTCACAGACACCAAGTCAGAGATGCTACGTGAGTGGGAGCATGTTGCATTAAGTCATCAATCAACTTGACCTTGGGTAGCGAGCCAATTAAAAGGTTAAAAGACTATTAATTGAGCCAATAAGATCAAAGAAGGCGAGTTCTTTTCTGTAAATTGAACCCGGTATAAATACAGCCATTTTGACCATGTGGTCTCAGAAGGACAAAGACCTGGCTTAAAGCCAAGAGCTTCTTACTGCGGCTAAAATAAAGTGACATTAAAACTACAATCG
This sequence comes from Pristiophorus japonicus, assembly GCF_044704955.1. Taxonomy (NCBI): domain Eukaryota; kingdom Metazoa; phylum Chordata; class Chondrichthyes; family Pristiophoridae; genus Pristiophorus; species Pristiophorus japonicus. The sequence continues at coordinate 31,295,708 of NC_091991.1, forward strand.
GAGTTCGTATTTCATTGGAAATTAAGAGATCTAACACAGGTTATATCATATTACAGTCATGTATAGCATGTTAGGATACAGTTATATATAATAATGTAAGATACATGACATCACCCTCCCCCAAGGTCTTATTGTCTCTCAGGTGGTCTACGCTCTCGCGTGGAGCGTCTGAGTTGTGGTTCAGTTGTTTGCCTTGGTGTCTGTTTTTCTTTGCGTGTGGTTGCTGGTATCTCGCCTGGGCTGTCTGTTTCGATTGGTGTGATTGTTGTTGACTCGCCTGGGCTGTCTGTTGGGATTGCCCTTTCCTCAGGTTGTTCCCTCTGTCTGTCCACCAGGTGTGGTGCGAGTTCCACATTGTAGTCGGCCTCTGGTTCCGCAGTGCTGTTGGTAAATCTGCTTTTGACTTGGTCTACATGCCTCCGGCAGGTTTTGCCATTGTCCATTTGTACTACCAGTAGCCTGTTTCCTTCCTTGCCCGTTACTGTCCCTGCAAGCCATTTGGGACCCCTGCCATAGTTTAGTACAAACACTTTGTCCCCTATCTCATTCCATCTCCCCCTCGAATTTCTGTCATGGTACTCAGTCAGCTTACGGCGCTTCGCCTCAACGATTTTGTGCATGTCTGGGAGGATTAATGAGAGCCTTGTTTTTAAAGTCCTTTTCACCAACAGTTGCGCGGGGGGGATCCCAGTCAGTGAGTGCGAACGAGATCTGTATGCCAGCAGCAGTCACGACAGGCGACCCTGCAGCGTGGGACATTGGATTTTAAGCATGCCTTGTTTAATGATTTGTACTGCTCTCTCCGCCTGGCAGTTGGAGGCCGGCTTGAACAGTGCCATCTTGACGTGATTTATGCTGTGGTCAATTATAAAGTCTTGGAATTCTGCGCTGGTGAAGCACAGACCATTGTCACTGACCAATATGTCAGGGATTCCGTGCGTTGCAAACATGGTTGCAAGACTCTCCACAGTGATGGAGGTTGTGCTCGAGTTTAAAATGGTGCATTCGATCCACTTTGAAAATGCATCTACAACTACGAGGAACATTTTGCCCATGAATGGGCCCACATAGTCTACGTGCACCCGCGACCACGGTTTGGTTGGCCAGGGGCTCAGTGGAGCCTCCCTGGGGGCATTGCTGAGTTGGGCACAAATGGTGCACCTTCGGACACAGAGCTCCAGGTCCACGTCAATACCAGACCACAAGACGTGGGATCTGGCTATGGCCTTCATGAGAACGATCCCCGGGTGCTCGCCGTGGGGCTCCCGGACAAATGCCTCTCTGCCTCGCAGAGGCATGACTACTCAGCTGCCCCACATCAGGCAGTCTGCTTGTAGTGATAGCTCATGCATGCGCCTGTGAAAGGGTTTTAATTTCTTCGGGCAGGCATCGCGAGCCTCTGCCCAGTCACCGGTTAGGACACACCTTTTTACTAAGGATAACGTGGGGTCGCTGGCTGTCCAGGCTCTGATTTGGCGAGCCATCATGAGCGAACCTGTGGATTCAAAGGCATTAATTGCCATGACTATCTCACAGTCCTGTTCGTCAGACCCTTCCGTGGTCGCCAAGGGTAGCCTGCTGAGCGCGTTGGCACAGTTGTCTGTGCCTGGTCTGTGCCTTATGGTATAGTCGTAGGACGGCGGCATGAGTGCCCACCGTTGAATTCGCACCGAGGCGTTGGCGTTTATTGCCTTGCTCTCGGAGAGGAGGGACGTGAGGGGCTTGTGGTCGGTTTCTAACGCAAGCTTGGCCCCGAAAAGGTATTGGTGCATCTTTTTGACACCGTACACGCACGCGAGCGCCTCCTTCTCAACCATTCTGTACCCGCGCTCCGCCCGCGAAAGTGACCTAAAGGCATAAGCTATGGGTTGTAATTTGCCCGCACTGTTGACATGTTGCAAAACGCACCCGACCCCATACGCTGACACATCGATGTGAGAACTAGCTTTTTACCTGGGTCAAAGAAAGTTAAAACACTGTTGGAACACAGAAGGTTGCGTGCCTTATTGAAGGCATGTTCCTGGGTGTCCCCGCAAAACCAATCGCACCCCTTTCTGAGTAGCACGTGGAGAGGCTCCAGCAGCGTGCTTAAGTTCTGCATAAAGTTCCCAAAGTAATTGAGCAGCCCGAGAAAGGCGCGCAGTTCTGAAACATTCCGGGGCCTTGGTGCCAGGCGAATTGCTTCTGTTTTGGACTCTGTTGGGCTGATTCCATCAGCGGCAATCCTTCTGCCCAAAAATTCAACCTCGGGTGCGAGAAACAGGCACTTGGATTTCTTGACTCGTAGGCCTACCCGATCCAACCGCTTTAGTACTTCCTCCAAATTGCGGAGATGGGAGTCGGTGTCCCTGCCCGTGATAAGTATGTCGTCTTGAAATACAACCGTCCCCAGGATGGACTAGAGCAGACTCTCCATGTTGCGTTGGAATATGGCAGCTGCCGACCTGATGCCGAATGGGCATCGATTGCACATGAAAAGGCCTCGATGTGTGTTGATGGTGGTGAGTAGCTTGGATTCCTCGGTTAATTCTTGCGTCATATACGCAGATGTGAGGTCTTATTTTGAGAAAAGTTTACCTCCAGCCAATGTGGCAAATAAGTCTTCCGCTCTGGGCAGCGGGTACTGGTCCTGTAGGGAGACTCTGTTTATGGTAGATTTGTAGTCCCCACAGATTCGTACGGATCCATCAGGCTTCATGACTGGGATGATGGGACTTGCCGCTAAATTCCACAGGTGATATAATGCCTTCCCGCAGAAGCCTGTCTAGTTCATGTTCAATCTTTTCCCCCATCACATAGGGTACAGCTCTGGCCTTGTGATGGACCGGTCTAGCATCCTGTGTGATGTAGATTTTGACTTTGGCCCCTTTGAAAGTGCCCACACCTGGCTGAAAGAGATGTTCAAATCACTTTATAACTGTTGAGCAGGAGGTCCGTTCCTCTAATGACATAGTATGGACATCATCCCATTTCCAGTTTAGTTTTGCCAGCCAGCTTCTCCCCAGCAGTGCTGGGGGGTCTCCGGGGACAATCCACAGGGGAAGTCGGTTCACTGTCCCTTTGTGTGTGACAGAGAGCATGGCGCTGCCGAGGACTGGTACGATTTCTTTGGTATAGGTCCTTAGTTTGGTGTCGACCCTTGTGAGTTTTGGTCTGTCTCTTTTATGCGGCCACAGTTGTTCAAATTGTTAAGCGCCCATTAGAGATTGACTCGCTCCCGTATCCAGCTCCATGTTGACAGATATCCCATTGAATAGGAGCCTCATCATTATAGGAGGCATCCTGTTGTAGGAGCAGTGGCTATTGATTGTGTTGACCCGCTGTACACTGGTGTCCCGGGTACTGTCCCCACCATCTTCTGGTCCGCTTTCCGACCCATCCGATTCATATACCAGCCGAGCTGCTGTTTTTTTGCACATGCGGGCCAAATGCCCTGTATATTCACAATTTCTGCAAACAGCCTGCTGAAATCGACATCCCCTTGCTGAGTGCCCACCCCCACATTTCCAGCACAGACCTGTTCCATTGTTCAAAGAGTTTCCAAAGAATGAGCTGCGTCTGGCTGATCTCTCTTGAGCTTCTCTCAGTTTGTAGTTGATTGCTCGCATTGTGGGTTGATGAGGTGTGAACGGCCGTTCCTGTGGCCCTTGATGGCTTCTGCCTGCTGTCGAGAGCCTGTTCTCCCGGTTTTGTCTGTGTATGGTGGTAGCAGCTTGTTTAGTGCTGTGAACTTCTTGTTCCAATATTTCGTTAGTTGTCGTACTAGCATTGTAAATCAACCTCGTTTCTTCTTCCCCTACCAAGAATGTCTGTGCAACCAGTGCTGCTGCCTCTAAGGTCAGGTTCTTGGTCCCTATGTGCTTTCGGAATATGCCTGCGTGGCCTATTCCTTCAATGAAAAAGTCTCTCACCAAATCTCTCCTCAGTTCATTGGAGAACTCACATAAACTAGCCAATCTCCAAAGTTCCGCCACGAAGTCGGGTATGCTCTGGCCCACACAGCGTCTGTAGTTGTAGAACCTGTGTCTGGCCATGTGTAGGCTGCTCGCTGGCTTCAGGTGGTCTCTTACCAGTGTGCTCAATTCTTCAAACGACTTGCTTACTGGTTTCTCGGGTGCCAGCAGATCCTTCATTAAAGCGTATGTTTTCGAGCCACAGCTGGTCAAGTGATGGGCTCTTCTCTTGTCTGCCTTATCGTCGCCTAGCCAGTCTTTGGTTACAAAGCTTTGCTGGAGCCTTTCTATAAAGTCCTCCCAATTGTCTCCCGCATTGTACTTTTCATCTGATCCATTGTTCACCATTCTGTGGGTTCTGTAATCCCATAACCCGTCGCCACTGTAAAGTCCTGTCCCCTCAGTACAGATTCACACAAGGCATATAGTGAAGTCAAGGTCACTCTGGACCTGCTCCTTTATTTCACAGCTCTGGAATGCTGCACTTGCCTGAGACCTGCCCTTATGTACCTGTCTCTTGCAAGTGCACCCCTAGTGGTAAGGTATGCTGGTGGTTACAGGTCATATCTTATTACAGTCATGTATAGCATGTTAGGATACAGTTATATATAATAATGTAAGATACATGACACCGTACAACCCCAATATTCTCCAGTTGATAAAGAGGAAATGGACCTGAATCTCGTGTGACTATAGGGATCATCAAGACAATCCCCACTCCCGCGGCTGTGCCCATCTGCCAGTTTGGGATCGCTGGGTATACTCTAGTTAGTCCCTTTAGAGTGCAGTTATCCAGTGTCCCCTTCAGCTTGGCTAGCTGAGCCAGATGTGAGCTGTCTATCCAGTCAGGTACCTCCCCCCTTTGGATCTGATCGAGGTTGTGTCGTATCTGTCCTACCATCCACAGACCATAAGCGTGAGCTTTCCGGCATCTTCCTTTTCTCTGTCAATTAGACGATTAATGTGTCTCGATTATTGAAATTCTATCTAACTGTATCTCCATGCCTTCCCTTCCTAAGTCGGCTTGCTCTTTCTGATTCTGCTCTGCCCACTCTAACAGTTCCCTCATTACCTCTTTAAGTTGCTCCACCTTTTCATTCAGCCCTTGTATATCCAGTGAGTTTACTATGGAGGTCCCGGTATTAAAGCCGGTAGCAGCGTCATTAATTATTCCCCTCTTATGCCCTATGCACCTGCTCTTGTTTTCGGAACCTACTGGCACCAATGGCATTGGCAGCCTGCTGCATTACAACCTTACTTAATACACTATACATCTTCCTTGCCTCTTCTGTACAATACTCCGGCATTTGTATGCCTGAAATATTGATCAAAACAGGCACAATTTCATGCTTAACATTATGCGTTAATGTAAGTTCTGTCCTCGCTCCAGTTCTTGGCTGCTGGGATACATATTTCATCAGTTAAATTAAACAAGATCCCATAGTTCGGGTAAGTGTGTCTTTCCCGCATTTGCTGCATCCCCTGTAGTCCATCCGGGTTATCTGATGCTTGTATGAGTGTTGAGATCCTGAGTATCATGAGGCAGAGCTGAAGTGGCCACTGTGATTCCATCTCGGTGGGTGTTTTATCTGCAAATTTTAAACAGATCCTGGTCGTTACCAGGTGTTAGGTTCTGGTCTACTCATCTTTTATCCATGCATGTCGAGGTCACTCTGTGAACGCGGAGGTAAGGGTTAGGTTGGGTTTGTGGACTCCACTTACCCACCGTGGGGTACATTGGCTCTATTGCCATAAGTGATGGTGTTATGGCTAAGCACTGCACTATCCGTCTGGTCCTGTTTTTTAAAATCTCTTCCAGCTTATTTATCTTAGCTTTTAACTCTTGAATTTGTTTTGTTTGAGTATCTATTTCTTTATTGTATCAGGCAAGTATTATTACATAGGCCAGTTCTATTTTATTTTTTATCCTGACTATCCCACCATTTCCTTTATCTGTCAGGTGAATCTTCTTTATTCTATTAAGAAATCCAAATTAATAATGTCCAATATAAAACAGCTGTCAATGGAAAGGGTTAACTCCTTTACAGGTTTGTAAGAAGGCCTGATGTCATTACGTGACTTTGCGTAATCATCAAAAAAAATTTTTTTTAAGTGTTTGTGCCTTCAAAACTTGCTTAGAAATTAGGAATCCATTAAAACAGCAGAAATCATTAGTAAAGCCGTCATAATAAAAATCTTCTCATCAGGAAAGACAGCATTTTAGATTAAACTCCAATTTTTTTTTTAAACTTCTAATTCAAGTACTTGCCAAAGATTTTTTTTAATTGATTTAAAACGAGACCACACATTTTTAATAGCTATTTTGTTTACTGAAATCCAATTTTCATACAAACTGTATACATTCCAACATTTCGTTTTTCTTTTTTTACGGTCCCGTTCACTGGGAAAATCTTGTGTTTTATTTCTCTACACAAAACTTCTCTGTCGGGTGTAATTCCCAGTTTTTTTTCTTTCTGTGCTGAGTTCGCATAGCTTAGAGCTTTTCTCCTCGTTATTTTCAAAACCCTCCTGCTTGTTTAGACTGTTCGGGACTTTTCTTGATAAACAACATCTATTTTGGAAATCTTTCCAAACTGCAGTGAAACTTTCTCGTAATTTAAAATCATTATCTTAGTTCGTAACGTCTTTTTTTTTATCTCCTTTCTTGAAATTAGGTTTTGTATTTTACACAGAGGGCTCGTGTCTCCGTAAATTTGTTAATTTAAAATCATCAGACAATCGAAGACACTTTTTCTTTCAAATTCGTTCAAGTTGTTTTCTTTCAAGGTTGCATCTTTATTTTTTTTCATCTTTTCCATAACTAGAATGGAGTCTAGCAAGTAGGCTTTGAGAGTTGCTTTTCGGTATCGAAAATGTTCCAGTTTCAAGGCCGTTACAATGTCCTTTTTTCTAAACTGCTAAAGCTTGCCGTTTTAACATTTCTCTTTTTTTAAGAGATCAGATTTAATTTAATTTTTTTTTTAGTTTGAATCTATCTCAGCATTTTGCTGTGCCTTCTCTTAATATCTCAAAATCTCAATTCAAATTCTGTAATGCCAATCTTTTATTTAAAACTCTTTTTACTGAGCTAGAAGCTTTCACGACAAGGTTTTACACAAAGGAAAATGGGAGCGTACTTCCCCAGCCCGCAACCTCGAGAGACCCAAGCAGGCTTTTTTTTAAAGGCATTCTTCATCTCATTCCTAGACTAAATTTATGTCTTTCAACCCAATGTAATCAATGATTGTGGGTTTTCTTTCGACAAGAAAGTGAGCGTGTCAAATGATTTTTTTTTAAAAAACCACCGGGACCATTTTTTATTTTTTGCTCAACAAACCTATATCCTTTGGGCATTTTCTAGCTCCGTAACTTATCAACCGAATAAATCCACACCTGCGTTTCTAACTTAAAACTTTCTACATACAGGACAACACTACAAAGGGTTAAAAAAAACTTTCACTCTGTCTAAAAAAGTGGGTGGAGCTAAAACAAACAGACAGCTCCACCACTTTTCCAAACAGGCTTTCATTCATTCCGCAGTCAAAAATTTTACACAAGCACTCTCACTCAAAGACAGACATTCACAAAAGTCTCTCTTCATTCAACAAAGCTTATTGTTTGGCCTGCTCTATTTTTGGATCCATACATCACTTAAGATAGTCACCATCAGGGTTTTTTAAAATAAATTAATACATGATGATAGATTAATACATGATTGATTTACTTTCTCTGTTAATTTTACGTGGGCTCGAAGAATTAGAACCCAGGCCTTTTCTATTACTTTCTTTTGTTTCTCCGCCAAGTGGCGGGTAAGGGACCCAAAGGGTCCCCACTCGATTTCTGTTGTTATACAGGCCATGCTTAGTACTTAGTATTGGGGATAGTTAGAGGTCTAACTCTCAGCGGTCCGCCTGCACCAGCGTGACTTGTAGGAGGCTGTTTCTAACTCAGATATAGTTTGGATAGCTCGCTAAAGATCCACTCTCAGAAGTCCATCTACACCAGCGTGACTTGCAGTGGAACACCTTACTCTCAGCAGTCTGCATGTACCAGCGTGACTTGCAGTAGGTCGTTTTCTAGCTACTGTCAGGTTACGAATCTGTTATTACACAAACTCGCGCAATTCTTAAAACACGTTTAAGCAATTCCCGCAGTGCTCTACGCCTCCTTAACGACTACCTACCACCGTTTTGCCGGTTGGTCCGACTCTTCTTACAGATTGGATATTGCATCAGCCTCTGGACACCACCTGGTCCCGTACCCCCCGGGATCTATTGACCATACTCACCGGATTCTCCAGGGGTGTCCCAACGGCCTCTGCGATATTCTGTTCGTGACGCCATTGTTAGCGCGAATGTACCCTTCCAAGAATCACTCATCACTCAGGGTCGGCCCATACTTCAAAACGGTTTATTACGCCGGTGGGGAGATGAAGCAACTGGTGGGTCCAGGTACCTCTCTCCACCGAACAAAGGGTTTCATGGATTTTTATATGTTTTACAACAGTTTACTCCAGTTACATCAGCCCATTTCGGCCGGACACTATCCAATCATATTGATTATAGATTACATATAGATTCAAATAGACCAATAGAAGTGGTCTCTAAACATTGGTGACTGCATGATTGCCTCATGTGTTGTTAAGAGATGTGTTACTAAGAGTTACTCATGATGATCTTGTGACATGGTCCAGGGCCCCCCCCTTATCTTACTGTCCTTGGGTGCTGTCTTTGGGTAGTCTCCTTATCTTAGTCCTGTTACAGAGCCGTATTGTTCTAACATGGACCAGGACGTCTCATCTGGGGAACACCCGCAGAGCTGTAGTGTGTTTCTGCGTGAGAACACAGCCGTTTTCAGTAACTAAGAATGCAGTCTCTTTTCTGCTGGCTGCCATCCCTTGGGGCTTTGCTAATCCATGAGCAGCCATCTTTATACATTTTACACATACATTTAATACTACAATTACATATTTCATTCTAACATCTATGCTACAGGTGCCGCTGCCCAGGGGGGAAATCTTTCTCTAACAGAATAAAGTTCTTTTTTGTTGAGCTTCCGGAAATGAAAACATATTGAGGCTTTACCGCGAGATACGTTTAGAAGATTTACAGTGGAACTATTTCTAGAAGGCTTTTTCACAAACTTACCTCAGAAGATTGCGAAAAGCTTTCTGAAATAAATGACTTCAGAGACTGCAATTGCTCCATACTCAGTGAATTGATTAGGATAAGCGAGAGGTACTTGAACCGAATGCAAGACTGATCCATAGAAGCTTTTTCTCTGCAAAATCTTCAGTAAGTTAGATGTAACTCCTACTGTTTGTAATGGACACTTTGGGGGACAGAATTGACCAGGGAGAACACCGTGTCCAGAGCAGTAGCAAGAAGTCTATCTGTGCTCAAAGTCTCTGGAGTGGGGATTTGAACTCCGAACCATCTGACTCAGAGGCATGTAAGTGGTTTCTCTTCGGTGTTTTCGAAGCACCCCTCCTTTACAATAGTTCTAATGCTGGGAATTATTGTATGGAACAGATGAACAAGTCACAGACAAATACCTCGGTTTCAACTGGCAAAGCTTTATTAAAGTTAAAACACACACCTGCACCCAAGACAACCACACACACCGTGGTGTGCAAAACAAACAAATGCAGTACAATACACAGTGTGGCCTGTCTAAAACAGGCCCCTAACGCGAAGTACCCACGTCTAAAACACCTCCCCTGAAAACCCCTAAAGCTTGGTTGGGACACACGATATCCTTTCACACTATGCAGTGGTCTTAAGGATCCATGGGCTGGGATAAATGCTCACCAATTACCCCTCTGGCTTACTCGCTGCTTCTCCCGATGAAGCGTATCTTCCAGGTCCGTACCAAACTGTAATATTCAAGTCCAGTCTCAAGATCAGCCTCCCAGTCAAAGTAGCAAGGCTCTCTTGGCTCGTAGATGGTGGTTTCTTCTCTCCGTCCCAGATGGAGTGCTCGGTCCTTGTGCATTGCAAGCAGGCGTAGAAGAGGGGAGAGAGAGATGGCTTCCAACTGCCGTTCGTATACCTGCAAGACTGCTTAAAATCCAACTGTCCTTCCCGCCTGAGGCTGTCCAACTGAAAAGCAAAAATCAAATCTTTGTCTGCCCCTTTGTCAACTGGGCTGTCTCGCGATGGGTGGCTCCGATGAGTCTGTGGTCAAAATAGCTTTCCTTTGTCTTTCGATGGCCTGAAACACTGGTCACCTTACTTAATGTCTCACTGATGGGTTCCAATTCCATGACAAAAGGCACTCATCAACCATGATGTTACTGCATTCAGCCATTCTCATTCCCGCACTGTTGATGTGTGTTCAACTTAAAACATGTTTGGACCTGCTCCAGGTCAGTTTTTCTGCTGTACAGTGAATATGTCCCAGCAAAGTTCAAAACTTATAAGTCCAAAAGTTCACGCCGATGTTTTCGCCGAATCTTACAGTCGCGCTTATGATATTTCAAAAATCCTTCTGGAATATCAAACGTCTGCTACTGAAAACACATCATGGTCCAACCAACCCTATATACTTTACTTTTAACACCCCGAATATACATCCCTGAAATACAACCATGCATCATACTGCTACCATACAGATACAGAAAGTTACATGCAAGGTTCGTTAAAAACAATGGCCTTCCATTGACTCCAGAGCGCCTGACTTCTCTTTTTACAAGAAATACACAACAGGTATATCACAATCAAAAACTGTACTGTGAGGAGAGCATGTGAGCATGTCCGGATCCACAGAGGAACCTCCATACTTATCCAAGGTCCCACCAGGGCGGGGAATTTATCCCTTTAATTCTTTCCCCTGTGTCCCAGTTCGTCTGTTCCAGTGTGAAATAATGTTTTTGGGATAGCTCGACGGCCTTTAATAACGTTATTAGGTGTTCCAGCAGAAAAGGAGGCAGACACAAAACAGGAAACTATAGACCAGTTAGCTTAACATCTGTGGTTGGGAAGATGTTGGAGTCCATTATTAAAGAAGCAGTAGCAGGACATTTGGAAAAGCAAAATTCGGTCAGGCAGAGTCAGCATGGATTTATGAAGGGGAAGTAATCCTTGACAAATTTGCGAGAATTCTTTGAAGATGTAACGAACAGGGTGGATAAAGGGGAACCAGTGGATGTAGTATATTTGGACTTCCAGAAGGCATTTGACAAGGTGCCACATTAGAGGTTACTGCACAAGATAAAAGTTCACGGGGTTGGGGGTAATATATTAGCATGGACAGAGGGTTGGCTAATGAACAGAAAATAGAGAGTAGGGATAAATGGTTAATTCTCGGGTTGGCAATCAGTAACTAGTGGGGTGCCGCAGGGATCGGTGCTGGGACCCCAACTATTTACAATCTATATTAACGACTTGGAGGAAGGGACTGAGTGTAATGTAGCCAAGTTTGCTGATGATACAAAGATGGGAGGAAAAACAATGTGTGAGGAGGACACAAGAAATCTGCAAAAGGACATAGACAGGCTAAGTGAGTGGGCAAAAATTTGGCAGATGGAGTATAATGTTGGAAAGTGTGAGGTAATGCACTTTGGCAGAAGAAATCAAAGAAGAAGTTATTATTTAAATGGAGAAAGATTGCAAAGTGCTGCAGTACAGCGGGACCTGGGGGTACTTGTGCATGAAACACAAAAGGTTAGTATGCAGGTACAGCAAATGATCAGGAAGGCCAATGGTATCTTGGCCTTTATTGCAAAGGGGATGGAGTATAAAGGCAGGGAAGTCTTGCTCCAGTTATACAGGGTATTGGTGAGGCCACACCTGGAATATCGCGTGCAGTTTTGGTTTCCATATTTCCGAAGGATATACTTGCTTTGGAGGCAGTTCAGAGAAGGTTCACTTGGTTGAATCCGGAGATGAGGGGGTTGACTTATGATAAAAGGTTGAGTAGGTTGAGCCTCTACTCATTGGAATTCAGAAGAATGAAAGGTGATCTTATCGAAACATATAAGATTATGAGGGGGCTTGACAGGGTGGATGCAGAGAGGATATTTCTGACAGGGGAGACTCGAACTAGAAGGTATAATCTTAGAACAAGATGGAGAAAGATTGCAAAGTGCTGCAGTCCAGCGGGACCTCATTTAAAACTGAGATGAGGAGAAATTTCTTCTCTCAGAGGGTTGTGGATCTGTGGAATTCACTGCCTCAGAGAGCTGTGGAAGCTGGAACATTGAATAAATTTAAGATAGAAATAGACATTTTCTTAAACGAAAAGGGAATAAGGGGTTATGGAGAGCGGGCAGGGAAGTGGAGCTGAGTCCGTGATCAGATCAGCCATGATCGTTTTAAATGGTGGAGTTGGCTCAAGGGGCCATATGGCCTACTCCTGCTCCTATTTCTTAAATTCTTATGTTCTTAAAAGGAATCTGATACCCGAACTGGTAATGTACTGTTGCAGGTTCGGGATCGTGTCATTTACCGTAATGTGTACCGTGGATGATTCTGGGATCGGAATAATACGTTCCTGTGCCACTTGAACTTTGGCATGGGGTTTGAAGCAGAAAGTGCTGTCGGTGACCAGACACCAAGTGTCCCGGTGCACTCGATACCGGTCCACACTCGTAGTTACGCAGTATGTCCTGTCGCCCGTGTATGCTACCTGAGGTGGAATGTAGCTCTGGGCCCTCAGCTCCATGGTGCAATTGATAGGCTCTCGACTCTCGGATTCAAACCCACACTCTGGCCGATCGAACGCGTTCAAATGCTGGGGACCAGTATGACGTGCGCACCCCTGCTCTGGCACCCCTTGAGGTCAGTGTCGGTCATGGCCTGCTCCCACTTTATAACAAATGGTGGGACCGCATGATTCCGCACGTGCACCCCTTCCCGTACGACCCCAATGTTCTCCACCCTGTATACCGCCGCTGGTTATGATGTCCCACCCATTACCGGCATACGCAACACTATCCCCATGATTGTGTGGTTGGACCGACCGCAATCCACTGGGACTGGGTAGGCTTCGGAGGCTAGACGGAGCTGACACGGGCCCATCGGATCACTATACGGGCTGCGCGCTGCGAGGTGCCGGTTGCTGATCCAAGACGGGACGCGACCTTGCTGGAGGTCCTCTAAGTTACTGCGCCCCTCGCTCAGCAACCAGGCACCGTACAACACGCACACTCCGTTTCATGCTGCCTGCACCGAGGCATTCCTGTCCTCCCGTATTAATGCATTACAGTCTTTGCGTGTGTCTCCAGCTCTGTGATAACCTCCTTTAAATGGACAGTCATAGCCTGGTGCTCCTCTAACTCTGACCCTACCACCGCATTCCCTTCCCCCAGGATTTTCTGCAGCAGATCCTTTAAACCACTGATCTGCATTTGCAGCTGCACATCGTCCATACTATTGACGAGAGATGTACCCGCGCTAGACGTGTTGGAAGTGTCTGGGATCACGCAGGAGTCCGTACTCCGATCCCATCTGATCCCAGCCCCGGCATCCTGCCATTGCCTCAAAAAGGCAATTGACACACCTGCCGGGCAGATCCACTCCGACCCCCACACACACACATAAATTCCCTGTTCCTTCTTCCACCACTTGTCCCAGAACACTTCCACTCCCCCCTTTGACCCCGTGATCTGTCGGTGCGTATCGTTCCCCAGTCGTTCCCAGTTCACTGTCTGGTTCCCCGTGTCCTGACTCAATTTCCTGAGCCACCACCATCGGCCCACGGGAATGTGTCCCTTGCACTTCAAGCATACACGTTTGCCCTCAGTCACCCCAACCCGTTTGGCTGTGACCTTCAGTCTGGGGCACGGTATGGAAGCCTCCTCGTATGTGAACCCGGCGTGGCTGGAGTATTTAGTTGAATTTGACCCCAGCCACCCTGGCCACCTTCCCTCGTGGAAGTAGGCTGCCATCCCGTCCGTGTCCCCTGTCCTACCTCCCTGTATCATGGTAGGTCCGTTCCCCCCAGTACATCCATAGTGGAAGGACAACTCAGCGTCCCCCCTCCTGCTGTACCCTGTTCCTGCCAAGCTCCAAAGAATGATTACCAGGGTTGTCTCCATCTTTCTCTTGGCTTCCTCTGAAGATACAAAGAAACCAGCTTTCTGTGAGAGGGTATACCTCCACAGGTCTGGCTGCATTAAAACACACTCTGTAAAAACACGAAACTGAGACGGAAACTATATACACCGCCACCCATCTCTGGGTGGCCACACCAGGTCTCTACAACCCTGGGCCTTTTACGGCTCCTCGATGGTGTGTAAGGAGGCGACCACGGCGCTCTCGGCCGTGGGATCCTGCTACTCCTCCTAACCACCACCACCACGGACTCCTCACTGTCCCAAACTATGGGAGGAAGACCCGCGTCCACCATGCTGTTTATAGCGCCTTGGTGCTTCTTTCTGTTTCTCGCTCTCTCCCCCGGGTTAAACAACTTGCACTGGTTCACATGGAACCACTTTGTGCACTTCGGAAGCTTAACCGCATACACCATGGGACTGGCCTTAATCTTCGATGCTGTAGGGTCCCATGTACAAACGCTCAAAGTGCCCACCCGAGCGTAATTGCGGACCATGACCTGATCCCCTACCTTCCACTCGTGGGTTCTCCGGGGCTCAAGCAACAACCGATTGCTCCCATGCTGCTTCCCCATGTTACTGGCAGCTTGCCAATAAAGTTGTTTCAAGTGCGTAAAGTCCTGTCCCCTCAGTACAGATTCACACGAGGCATGTAGTGAAGTCAAGGTCACTCTGGACCTGCACCTTTTATTTCACAGCTCTGGAATGCTGCACTTGCCTGAGACCTGTGCTTATATACCTGTCCCTTGCAAGTGCACCCACAGTGGTAAGGTATGCTGGTGGTTACAGGTCATATCTTATTACAGTCATGTATAGCATGTTGGGATACAGTTATATATAATAATGTAAGACACATGACATCACCCTCCCCCAAGGTCTTATTGTCTTTATAAGTTCAGTCTCTCAGGTGGTCTACGCTCTTGCGTGGAGCGTCTGAGTTGTGGTTCAGTTGTTTGCCTTGGTGTCTGTTTTTCTTTGGGTGTGGTTGCTGGTATCTCGCCTGGGCTGTCTGTTTCGATTGGTGTGATTGTTGTTGACTCGCCTGGGCTGTCTATTGGGATTGCCCTTTCCTCAGGTTGTTCCCTCTGTCTGTCCACCAGATGTGGTGCGAGTTCCACATTGTAGTCTGCCTCTGGTTCCGCAGTGTTGTTGGTAAATCTGCTTTTGACTTGGTCTACATGCCTCCGGCAGGTTTTGCCATTGTCCATTTGTACTACCAGTAGCCTGTTTCCTTCCTTGCCCGTTACTGTCCCTGCAAGCCATTTGGGACCCCTGCCATAGTTTAGTACAAACACTTTGTCCACTATCTCATTCCATCTCCCCCTCGAATTTCTGTCATGGTACTCAGTCAGCTTACGGCACTTTGCCTCAACGATTTCATGCATGTCTGGGAGGATTAATGAGAGCCTTGTTTTTAAAGTCCTTTTCATTAACAGTTGCACGGGGGGGATCCCAGTCAGTGAGTGCGGACGAGATCTGTATGCCAACAGCAGTCGCGACAGGCGACCCTGCAGCGTGGGACCTTGGATTTTAAGCATGCCTTGTTTAATGATTTGCACTGCTCTCTCTGCCTGGCCATTGGAGACCGGCTTGAACGGTGCCGTCTTGACGTGATTTATGCCGTGGTCAATTATAAAGTCTTGGAATTCTGCGCTGGTGAAGCACTGACCATTGTCACTGACTAATATGTCAGGGATTCCGTGCGTTGCAAACATGGTTGCGAGGCTCTCCTCAGTGGTGGAGGTTGTGCTCGAGTTTAAAATGGTGCATTCGATCCACTTTGAAAATGCATCTACAACTACGAGGAACATTTTGCCCATGAATGGGCCCGCATAGTCTACATGCACCCGCGACCATGGTTTGGTAGGCCAGGGCCAGAGGCTCAGTGGAGCCTCCCTGGGGGCATTGCTGAGTTGGGCACAAATGGTGCACCTTCGGATGCTGAGCTCCAAGTTCACGTCAATACCAGGCCACCAGACGTGGGATCTGGCTATGGCCTTCATGAGAACGATCCCCGGGTGCTCGCGGTGGAGCTCCCGGACAAATACTTCTCTGCCTCGCAGAGGCATGGCTACTCGGCTGCCGCACATCAGGCAGTCTGCTTATAGTGATAGCTCATGCATGCGCCTGTGAAAGGGTTTTAATTCCTCGGGGCAGGCATCGCGAGCCTCTGCCCAGTCACCGGTTAGGACACATCTTTTTACTAAGGATAACGTGGGGTCGCTGGCCGTCCAGGCTCTGATTTGGCAAGCCGTAATGGGCGAACCTGTGGGCTCAAAGGCATTGATTGCCATGACTATCTCACTGTCCTGTTCATCAGACCCTTCCGTGGTCGCCAGGGGTAGCCTGCAGAGCGTGTTGGCACAGTTGTCTGTGCCTGGTCTGTGCCTTATGGTATAGTCGTAGGACGCCATCATGAGTGCCCACCGTTGAATTCGCGCCGAAGCGTTGCCGTTTATTGCCTTGCTCTCGGATAGGAGGGATGTGAGGGGCTTGTGGTCGGTTTCTAATGCAAACTTGGCCCCAAAAAGGTATTGGTGCATCTTTTTGACACCGTACAAGCACGCGAGCGCCTCCTTCTCTACCATTCCGTACCCGCGATCCGCCCGCGAAAGTGACCTGGAGGCATAAGCTATGGGTTGTAATTTGCCCGCACTATTGACATGTTGCAAAACGCACCCGACTCCATACGCTGATGCATCACATGTGAGAACTAGCTTTTTACCTGGGTCAAAGAAAGTTAAAACACTGTTGGAACACAGAAGGTTGCGTGCCTTATTGAAGGCGCGTTCCTGGGTGTCCCCCCAAAACCAATCACACCCTTTTCTGAGTAGCACGTGGAGAGGCTCCAGCAGCGTGCTTAAGTTCTGCATAAAGTTCCCAAAGTAATAGAGTAGCCCGAGAAAGGCGCACAGTTCTGAGACATTCCGGGGCTTGGGTGCCAGGCGAATTGCTTCTGTTTTGGACAATGTTGGGCGGATTCCATCAGCGGCAATCCTTCTGCCCAAAAATTCAACCTCGGGTGCGAGAAACAGGCACTTGGATTTCTTGACTCGTAGGCCTACCCAATCCAACCGCTTTAGTACTTCCTCCAAATTACGGAGATGGGATTCGGTGTCCCTTCCCGTGATAAGTATGTCATCTTGAAATACAACCGTCCCCAGGATGGACTAGAGCAGACTCTTAATGTTGCGCTGGAATATGGCAGCTGCCGACCTGATGCCGAATGGGCATCGATTGTACATGAAAAGGCCTCGATGTGTGTTGATGGTGGTGAGTAGCTTGGATTCCTCAGTCAATTCTTGCATCATATACGCAGATGTGAGGTCTAATTTTGAGAAAAGTTTACCTCCAGCCAATGTGGCAAATAAGTCTTCCGCTCTGGGCAGCGGGTACTGGTCCTGTAGGGAGACTCTGTTTATGGTAGATTTGTAGTCCCCACAGATTCGTACGGGTCCATCAGGCTTCATGACAAGGACGATGGGACTTGCCCAGTCGCTAAATTCCACAGGTGATATAATGCCTTCCCGCAGAAGCCTGTCTAGTTCGTGTTCAATCTTTTCCCTCCTCACATAGGGTACAGCTCTGGCCTTGTGATGGACCGGTCTAGCATCCTGTGTGATGTAGATTTTGACTTTGGCCCCTTTGAAAGTGCCCACACCTGGCTGAAAGAGATGTTCAAATCGCTTTATAACTGTTGAGCAGGAGGTCCGTTCCTCTAATGACATGGCATGGACATCATCCCATTTCCAGTTTAGTTTTGCCAGCCAGCTTCTCCCCAGCAGTGCTGGGGGGTCTCCGGGGACAATCCACAGGGGAAGTCGGTTCACTGTCCCTTTGTGTGTGACAGAGAGCATGGCGCTGCCGAGGACTGGTACGATTTCTTTGGTATAGGCCCTTAGTTTGGTGTCGACCCTTGTGAGTTTTGGTCTGTCTCTTTTATGCGGCCACAGTTGTTCAAATTGTTGAGCGCCCCTGAGAGATTGACTCGCTCCTGTATCCAGCTCCATGTTGAAAGTTATCCCGTTGAGTAGGACCCTCATCATTATAGGTGGCGTCCTGTCGTAGGAGCAGCGGCCATTGATCGTGTTGACCCACTGTATATCGTTGTCCCGGGTACTGTCCCCACCGTCTTCTGGTCCGCTTTCCGACCCATCCGATTCGTATAGCAGCCGAGCTGCCGTTTTTTTGCACATGCGGGCCAAATGCCCTGTATATTCACAGTTCCTGCAAACAGCCTGCTGAAATCGACATTCCCTTGATGAGTGTCCACCCCCACACCTCCAGCACAGGCTGCTTGCAAAGAATGAGCTGCGTCTGGCTGATCTCTCTTGAGCTTCTCTCAGTTTGTAGTTGATTGCTCGCATTGTGTGTTGATGAGGTGTAAACAGCCGTTCCTGTGGCCCTTGATGGCTTCTGTTGCCACTACTTGCTGTCGAAAGCCTGTTCTGCCGGTTTTGTCTGTGTGTGGGGGTAGCAGCTTTTCTAATGCTGTGAACTCCTTGTTCCATTATTTCGTTAGTTGTCGTACCCGCATTGTAAATCAACCTCGTTTCTTCTTCCCCTACCAAGAATGTCTGTGCAACCAGTGTTGCTGCCTCCAAGGTCAGGTTCTTGGTCTCTATGAGCTTTCGGAATATGCCTGCGTGGCCTATTCTTTCAATGAAAAAGTCTCTCAGCATTTCTCTCCTCAGTTCATCAGAGAACTCACATAAACTAGCCAACCTCCGAAGTTCCGCCACGAAGTCGGGTATGCTCTGGCCCACACAGCGTCTGTAGTTGTAGAACCTGTGTCTGGCCTTGTGTAGGCTGCTCGCTGGCTTCAGGTAGTCTTTTACCAGTGTGCTCAATTCTTCAAACGACTTGCTTGCTGGTTTCTCAGGTGCCAACAGATCCTTCATTAAAACGTATGTTTTCGAGCCACAGCTGGTCAAGAGATGGGCTCTTCTGTTGTCTGCCGTATCGTCGCCTAACCAGTCTTTGGTTACAAAGTTTTGCTGGAGCCTTTCTATAAAGTCCTCCCAATTGTCTCCTGCATTGTACTTTTCATCTGATCCGTTGTTCGCCATTCTGTGGATTCTGTAATCCCGTAACCCGTCGCCACTGTAAATTCCTGTCCCCTCAGTACAGATTCACACAAGGCATGTAGTGAAATCAAGGTCACTCTGGACCTGCACCTTTTATTTCACAGCTCTGGAATGCTGCACTTGCCTGAGACCTGTGCTTATATACCTGTCCCTTGCAAGTGCACCCCCAGTGGTAAGGTGTGCTGGTGGGTACAGGTCATATCTTATTACAGTCATGTATAGCATGTTGGGATACAGTTATATATAATAATGTAAGATACATGACAAAGTGCTCGAACAGATTCTTGACAAGCTTGTCCCAGTTTACCTCTCTCACCTGCTCCGTTGTGAGAACTGGCGCCAGAACATGAGTGGGCGTGTGCATGACCCGACCAGTCATGAGCTCATGCGGGGAATACCCTGTGCTTCTGGAGAGGCTGGCTCGGACCCCCATCAGGACAAACGGCAGGACCTCAGCCCACTTTTTCAGGGACTGTCCTGCTTCCTTCCGCAGCCTTTCTTTGATGGTCCGAATAAGTCGCTCCACAACCCCCGATGACTGTGGTTTGTGAGCCACATGCCATTTCCTTTTTATCCCTAGCACTTTCAAGATAGCCTGCATGACCTGCCCTGTGAAGTGGCTCCCGTGGTCGGACTCCATGATCTGCGGCAGTCCCCACCTAGAGAACACTTCCCTCACCAAGATCCTTGCAGTCGCCAATGCCGTGGATGAGCTGCAAGGAAAGGCTTCAACCCACTTCGAGAAAACGTCCACTCGGATCACACAGTAACCCCACTTTGCAGTGGGCAATGGCCCAATGTAATCAACCTGTATCGACTGCCATGGTCCCTCTACCCTTCTCGTGTGTCCCATGAGAATCTTTCTTTTCTGGGGATCGGGGTTGTTCGCTGCGCACACCAGACTGCCTGCACAAACATCACAGACATCCTCCCTCAGTTGCTGCCACTACCCTGCCTATTCTACCCTCTGTCAGGTAGTCTCCAGCCCTGGGTGTCCCGCTCCTGGGCCCCGGTGGGCTACCTGGTGGAATTCTCTCTGGTGCTGTTCTGGGACCACCCACTGATCTCCCCTGAAAAGCATTTCCTCCTTTAAAGTAATGCCCGCTAGCCCGAACGGGCCTTCTACCTTTTCTCCCCTAGCCAGCTGCTCCAGGACAACCTTGAGGACGGGTTCCTGTGCCTGGACTTTCCTCAAGTCTGTGGCCAACGCTAACCCTATACTCCCTTGTGTTCCCCCTTTTCCCAGATCGCTGCTACTGGGCTGGACCCGTATGGATCCCAAAACTCTCCTATTTTGGCTCCCTCCTTGGCTAACTCATCAGCCTTTTGGTTTCCTTCCCCTCTGGGCTCTGTATTGGAATGGGCCTTTACTTTATGAATCTAATGGCTTCCCTGGCCCCTAAGATCCTTTGCAACAGTTGCTAATGGCTTCCCGTCTGCGGATGTGAAACCACGACGAGACCAGATGGCCAAGTATTCGGTGCACCGAATTGCATGTGAACATGGAATCCGAGCAGATGGTGTATGGGGTTGGAAACTCATCGGTGTAGGTAACGACGTACAGCACCACCTACAGTTCGGCGTGCTGAGCGCTCAGGGTGATCGGGAGTTTAAGGGCCCTTGCAATGCCTGCCGTCGGGTCATAAATCCCGCACCCGGTGAAATGCTCCCCTGCTACCACCGAACTGGATCCGTCGACATATATTTTGCAGCCCATGGGGTGTAACCCGGCCCGAAATCCTATGTCTATGTCCCATGCTCCCTCTACCAAACACTTATGGGCCGTCCCTGTATAGATCATGTTAGCTGCCAGCTTGGGCTCACACAGGTCTTTCACTCTCAGATTCATCTGTGAGAGCAATAAAGTCCAGCAAGCAATGCGAGCACTGCTCACCATGCCGTCCTTTATCCTCCCATCTAATAACATCTGAGTGGGGGTATGGTGGGTCAGTAGAATGATCTGGGATGACTCTGTGAAGAGCTGGGAGCGCTTCATGGCCCAATGCGTGGCAAGGAGATGCCTCTCGCAATTGGAGTATCCCCGTTCTACATCCGTGAGGACTCTTGAGGAGTAAGCCTGGCTCTCAGTTTGCCGTGCTGCTTCTGGAGTAGCACCGCGCTCAAACTGTCCCCGCTGGCTGCTACTTCTAAAAAGAAGTCCTTCCCACCATTAATCGCCCCAGTGCGGGTGCCGTCTGCAGGTCTCCCTTGAGACGATTGAACGCGGCCATGCAATCCTCATCCCACTCCCATCCGACTCCCTTGCGGAGGAGCCGAAGCAGAGAGGCTGCCGTGGCGGCGTAATCCTCAATAAAATCCCTGCAGTACCCCGTGAGCCCCAGGAAGGATCTCACCCCCGTCACGGTCGTGGGGGTTGGTAACCCCTGTACCGCCTTCCATTTGGCCTCGTCTATAGCCCTTTCCCCAGCCCTTACGGTCAGCCCGAGGAAGTTGACTTCCCTCTGACCGATCTGAGCTTTCTCGGGATTGATCTTGAACCCGGTGTCCTTCAACAGCTCCAGCAGCTCAGCCAGCAGCGGACCATGCTCCTCCCCCTCGCCGGAGAACAAAAGCAGGTCATCTACATACTGCACCAACTGCTGGGGTCTGCTGAAACCCTTTAAACTGTTGGCCACACATTGGTGAAAGATAGAGGGGCTGTTGTGGAAACCCTGGGGAAGGCACGTCCAGATATACTATTGCCCTTTAAATGTGAAGGCGAACTTGTACTGGTTCTCCCTTTTGAGGGGAATTGACCTGAACCCATTCAATATATCCAGCACCGTGAATGTGGTCACGGATGCTGGAATGCTCCCTATCAGGTCAGCTATGGCCGCGACAGTGGGCACGCAAGCTGGGATGTTCTTCTTGAGCACCCGATAGTCCATGGTGGCCCTCCACGACTGGTCCGGTTTCCGAACCGGTCAAAGTGGAGAGTTCACGTGTATGGCTATGGGCCTCAACACCTCCTAGGCTACCAGGGATCCCAGTGCCGTCTCTAAGTCGGCCTCTGCCTTCCTGGGGAAATTATACTGTTTCTGCAGCCGGGACATTGGGTCTCCTTATACCCTATCGCAGTCGTGTTTGTGTGTGGCGAACGATGTGAGATTGTCCCACACGTAAGCCTGGTACTCGGCCGGGGTAGTATTGACCAATTGCTCTAGGTCGTAACTACCCTTCGGCTTCATCGTACACACTGTGCCTTTACCCTCCCCCTTCCTTGGGATCACTACAACTTCTTCCTCCTTATCGGAACCCACTGCTCCCCAAAGACAGTGGTTCCTTAAATCCACTATGATTCTGTGGGCTAACATAAAGTCGGCCCCTAGGACTCCTGACCCCGGCTGCTCCCATTTCAGCAGGACACACTTTCATTTTGCGTGGAGTGATCCTAAATCGATGGCTAGCGGCCTGGAGATCGACCCTGCCTGCTCGTTCCCCGTGAACCCCACCAGACCGTGTGGAACCTTGCTGGACCAGGGTGAATCGGTCGGGTTACTCGCATGGATCACCGTGCTCAAAGCCCCGGTGTCCACCAAGTATTTCCCCTCGACCTTCTCCACCCCCATCCTCACGCATGGCCTATTCCACTCATCGTACGTGAGCAAACACAGGTACTCAGGCAGGGCGTGCTAGTCAGAGTGGTGGGATTACCGGAGCAGTCGGGATTCCCCTGCTCATGGCAGCGTCTATCCTTCCCTGCTCTGGCATAAAAGCTGTCTGAAGAGCGGCCACCAGAACATCAAATTGTTCCGGGATCGGTCCTTTCGCCTTGACAGGTTTTGTCTTAGGCACTGGAGGATCCGCTTTGCCTTGCCCCTTCCTCAGGTCTGGGCTGTCTTTCCTCCAGTGGCCCAGTTTCCCACACCCGAAACACGTCCTAGCCCTCTCTGAGCTACCCCCTTCCTGGCGCCATTCCTTTTTACTACCCACACTGGCCTTTAACTCGTGAACCTTCCCTTTAACTGGTTTAGAAACATAGAAACATAGAAAATAGGTGCAGAAGTAGGCCATTCGGCCCTTCGAGCCTGCACCACCATTCAATAAGATCATGGCTGATCATTCCCTCAGTACCCCTTTCCTGCTTTCTCTCCATACCCCTTGATCCCGTTAGCCGTAAGGGCCATATTAACTCCCTCTTGAATAGATCCAATGAACTGGCATCAACAATATCTGCGGCAGGGAATTCCACAGGTTAACAACTCTCTGAGTGAAGAAGTTTCTCCTCAACTCAGTCCTAAATGGCCGACCCCTTATCCTAAGACTGTGTCCCCTGGTTCTGGACTTTCCCAACATCGGGAACATTCTTCCCGCATCTAACCTGTCCAGTCCCCTCAGAATCTTATATGTTTCTATGAGATCCCCTCTCATCCTTCTAAACTCCAGTGTATAAAGGCCCAGTTGATCCAGTCTCTCCTCATATGTCAGTCCAGCCATCCCTGGAATCAGTCTGGTGAACCTTCGCTGCACTCCCTCAATAGCAAGAACGTCCTTCCTCAGATTAGGAGACCAAAACTGAACACAATATTCCAGGTGAGGTCTCACCAAGGTCCTGTACAACTGCAGTAAGACCTCCCTGCTCCTATACTCAAATCCCCTAGCTATGAAGGCCAACATACCATTTGCCTTCTTCACCGCCTGCTATACCTGCATGCCAACTTTCAATGATTGATGAACCATGACACCTCGGTCTCGTTGCACATCCCCTTTTCCTAATCTGCCGCCTCCTCCACACTGGCCTTAAATGCAAGACTCATATGACAGAGCACATCGGCCTCCGTGTTCTGGAGATCCTCAGGGTCAAACCAGTTCTCGGACTTTACCCTAATCCAGGGCAAACTCTTTGACACTAGGATCCTGAGCCAAAGGTTCCTTGGCTCCCCCTGCAACTGCGCTCGGTTCAGCACTCCATGACAGGCTTTACTATAGACCGGCCAGAGCCGGTCCGCAAAATGCTGAGGTACTTCCCCAGACAGTTGCAGCATCATTTCCACCCTGGAGAGTGGACTACCCTGGGTGTGACCCATGGCTCTTAGGATTTCCTGCTTTAAGCCCTCTATGGTTCGCTGCCCCTTTTTGCTTTCAACAGATAGGGCCTGATACATCTTTCTCTCCAGGGAAAATAATAGCAGCTTGTGAACCTCTGCTTCATTACACCCATAAAACCCTCCCACCTGTTCCACCTCCATTAAGTGAACCGATGGGTCTCCTTCGTTGGTAAGCTTGGGCACCCCTGAAATCATATTTTGCATCTGTGGGCTTGTGAATGGGACGACTAGATCACTTTGCAGTGTCCCCCCTGGCCTTGGCCGTCTACGGGTGCACCATACTTCTGCTGCCATATGGGCCACATCGGTCCCTTTGGCGCTTCAAGTGATGGTCGGACGTCCCTACCCTGCTCCCAATCCTCGCTATCTTTTCCTTCCTCTTCCCAGTCCACCCGAGCTTCCCCCTGGGCCATTAAGCAAACAATGCCTTTGGCTTTGGCAAGAGCTTAAGTCAAACATAGAAACATAGAAAATAGGTGCAGGAGCAGGCCATTCAGCCCTTCTAGCCTGCACCGCCATTCAATGAGTTCATGGCTGAACATGAAACTTCAGTACCCCGTTCCTGCTTTCTCGCCATAACCCTTGATCCCTCGAGTAGTAAGGACTTCATCGAACTCCCTTTGAATATATTTAGTGAATTGGCCTCAACTACTTTCTGTGGTAGAGAATTCCACAGGTTCACCACTCTCTGGGTGAAGAAGTTTCTCCTCATCTCGGTCCTAAATGGCTTACCCCTTATCCTCAGACTGTGACCCCTGGTTCTGGACTTCCCCAACATTGGGAACATTCTTCCTGCATCTAACCTGTCTAAACCCGTCAGAATTTTAAACGTTTCTATGAGGTCCCCTCTCATTCTTCTGAACTCCAGTGAATACAAGCCCAGTTGATCCAGTCTTTCTTGATAGGTCAGTCCCGCCATCCCGGGAATCAGTCTGGTGAATCTTCGCTGCACTCCCTCAATAGCAAGAATGTCCTTCCTCAAGTTAGGAGACCAAAACTGTACACAATACTCCAGGTGTGGCCTCACCAAGGCCCTGTACAACTGTAGCAACACCTCCCTGCCCCTGTATTCAAATCCCCTCGCTATGAAGGCCAACATGCCATTTGCTTTCTTAACCGCCTGCTGTACCTGCATGCTAACCTTCAATGACTGATGTACCATGACACCCAGGTCTCGTTGCACCTTCCCTTTTCCTAATCTGTCACCATTCAGATAATAGTCTGTCTCTCTGTTTTTACCACCAAAGTAGATAACCTCACATTTATCCACATTATACTTCATCTGCCATGCATTTGCCCACTCACCTAACCTATCCAAGTCACTCTGCAGCCTAATAGCATCCTCCTCGCAGCTCACACTGCCACCCAACTTAGTGTCATACGCAAATTTGGAGGTACTGCATTTAATCCCCTCATCTAAATCATTAATGTACAATGTAAACAGCTGGGGCCCCAGCACAGAACCTTGCGGCACCCCACTAGTCACTGCCTGCCATTCTGAAAAGTACCCGTTTACTCCTACTCTTTGCTTCCTGTCTGACAACCAGTTCTCAATCCATGTCAGCACATTACCCCCAATCCCATGTGCTTTAACTTTGCACATTAATCTCTTGTGTGGGACCTTGTCGAAAGCCTTCTGAAAGTCCAAATATACCACATCAACTGGTTCTCCTTTGTCCACTTTACTGGAAACATCCTCAAAAAATTCCAGAAGATTTGTCAAGCATGATTACCCTTTCACAAATCCATGCTGACTTGGACCTATCATGTCACCATTTTCCAGATGCGCTGCTATGACATCCTTAATAATTGATTCCATCATTTTACCCACTACTGAGGTCAGGCTGACCGGTCTATAATTCCCTGTTTTCTCTCTCCCTCCTTTTTTAAAAAGTGGGGTTACATTGGCTACCCTCCACTCCATAGGAACTGATCCAGAGTCAATGGAATGTTGGAAAATGACTGTCAATGCATCCGCTATTTCCAAGGCCACCTCCTTAAGTACTCTGGGATGCAGTCCATCAGGCCCTGGGGATTTATCGGCCTTCAATCCCATCAATTTCCCCAACACAATTTCCCGACTAATAAAGATTTCCCTCAGTTCCCCCTCCTTACTAGACCCTCTGACCCCTTTTATATCCGGAAGGTTGTTTGTATCCTCCTTAGTGAATACCGAACCAAAGTACTTGTTCAATTGGTCTGCCATTTCTTTGTTCCCCGTTATGACTTTCCCTGATTCTGACTGCAGGGGACCTACGTTTGTCTTTACTAACCTTTTTCTCTTTACATACCTATCGAAACTTTTGCAATCCACCTTAATGTTCCCTGCAAGCTTCTTCTCGTACTCCATTTTCCCTGCCCTAATCAAACCCTTTGTCCTCCTCTGCTGAGTTCTAAATTTCTCCCAGTCCCCAGGTTCGCTGCTATTTCTGGCCAATTTGTATGCCACTTCCTTGGCTTTAATACTATCCCTGATTTCCCTTGATAGCCACGGTTGAGCCACCTTCCCTTTTTTATTTTTACGCCAGACAGGAATGTACAATTGTTGTAATTCATCCATGCGGTCTTTAAATGTCTGCCATTGCCCATCCACAGTCAACCCCCTAAGTATCATTCGCCAATCTATCCTAGCTAATTCACGCCTCATACCTTCAAAGTTGCCCTTCTTTAAGTTCTGGACCATGGTCTCTGAATTTACTGTTTCATTCTCCATCCTAATGCAGAATTCCACCATATTATGGTCACTCTTCCCCAAGGGGCCTCGCACAATGAGATTGCTAATTAATCCTCTCTCATTACACAACACCCAGTCTAAAATGGCCTCCCCCCTAGTTGGTTCCTCAACATATTGGTCTAGAAAACCATCCCTTATGCACTCCAGGAAATCCTCCTCCACCGTATTGCTTCCAGTTTGGCTAGCCCAATCTATGTGCATATTAAAGTCACCCATTATAACTGCTACACCTTTATTGCATGCACCCCTAACTTCCTGTTTGATGCCCTCCCCAACATTCCTATTACTGTTTGGAGGTCTGTACACAACTCCTACTAACATTTTTTGCCCTTTGGTGTTCTGCAACTCTACCCATATAGATTCCACATCATCCAAGCTAATGTCTTTCCTAACTATTGCATTAATCTCCTCTTTAACCAACAATGCTACCCCACCTCCTTTTCCTTTTATTCTATCCTTCCTGAATGTTGAATACCCCTGAATGTTGAGTTCCCAGCCCTGATCATCCTGGAGCCACGTCTCCGTAATCCCAATCACATCATATTTATTAACATCTATTTGCACAATTAATTCATCCACCTTATTGCGGATACTCCTTGCATTAAGACACAAAGCCTTCAGGCTTGTTTTTTTAACACCCTTTGTCCTTTTAGAATTTTGCTGTACAGTGGCCCTTTTTGTTCTTTGCCTTGGGTTTCTCCGCCCTCCACTTTTCCTCATCTCCTTTCTGTCTTTTGCTTTTGCCTCCTTTTTGTTTCCCTCTGTCTCCCTGCATTGGTTCCCATCCCCCTGCCATATTAGTTTAAATCCTCCCCAACAGCACTAGCAAACACTCCCCCTAGGACATTGGTTCCAGTCCTGCCCAGGTGCAGACCGTCCGGTTTGTACTGGTCCCACCTCCCCCAGAACCGGTCCCAATGCCCCAGGAATTTGAATCCCTCCCTGCTGCACCACTGCTCAAGCCATGTATTCATCTGCGCTATCCTGCGATTCCTACTCTGACTATCACGTGGCACTGGTAGCAATCCCGAGATTACTACTTTTGAGGTCCTACTTTTTAATTTAGCTCCTAGCTCCTTAAATTCGTTTCGTAGGACCTCATCCCTTTTTTTACCTATGTCGTTGGTACCAATGTGCACCACGACAACTGGCTGTTCTCCCTCCCATTTCAGAATGTCCTGCACCCGCTCCGAGACATCCTTGACCCTTGCACCAGGGAGGCAACATACCATCCTGGAGTCTCGGCCGCGGCCGCAGAAACGCCTATCTATTCCCCTCACCATTGAATCCCCTATCACTATTGCTGTCCCACTCTTTTTCTTGCCCTCCTGTGCAGCAGAGCCAGCCACAGTGCCATGAACTTGGCTGCTGCTGCCCTCCCCTGATGAGTCATCCCCCTCAACAGTACTCAAAACAGTATATCTGTTTTGCAGGGGGATGACCACAGGGAACCCCTGCACTACCTTCCTTGCACTACTCTTCCTGCTGGTCTTCCATTCCCTAGCTGGCTGTGGACCCATTCCCTGCGGTAAGACCAACTCACTACACGTGATACTCACGTCATTCTCAGCATCGTGGATGCTCCAAAGCGAATCCACCCTCAGCTCCAACTCCGCAACGCGGACAGTCAGGAGCTGGAGGTGGATACACTTCCTGCACACGTAGTTGTCAGGGACACCGGAAGTGTCCCTGAGTTCCCACATGGTACAGGAGGAGCATAACACCCGACCGAGCTCTCCTGCCATGACTTAACCCTTAGATACACTTAAATTGGCAACAACAATGTTAAAAGTTCCTGACTAATATAAGAAGAAAAAGAAAAACTACTCACCAATCACCAGCCAATCACTTACCCCCTAGGCTGTGACGTCACCTTTGTTTCTTTCTTTGCCTTCTCCCTGTAGCTGCACCGGTACGCCTCTCGCCGACCCCGGACTCGCGCTGCTCCGAGCTCCCGCCTCCTCGACTGACTGCTCGAACTGCTCGACTCCCGCTGGCCTTTATAGGCCTCTCGCCGACCCCGGACTCACGCTGCTCCGAGCTCCCGCCTCCTCGACTGACTGCTCGAACTGCTCGACTCCCGCTGGCCTTTATAGGCCTCTCGCCGACCCCGGACTCGCGCTGCTCCGAGCTCCCGCCTCCTCGACTGACTGCTCGAACTGCTCGACTCCCGCTGGCCTTTATAGGCCTCTCGCCGACCCCGGACTCGCGCTGCTCCGAGCTCCCGCCTCCTCGACTGACTGCTCGAACTGCTCGACTCCCGCTGGCCTTTATAGGCCTCTCGCCGACCCCGGACTCGCGCTGCTCCGAGCTCCCGCCTCCTCGACTGACTGCTCGAACTGCTCGACTCCCGCTGGCCTTTATAGGCCTCTCGCCGACCCCGGACTCGCGCTGCTCCGAGCTCCCGCCTCCTCGACTGACTGCTCGAACTGCTCGACTCCCGCTGGCCTTTATAGGCCTCTCGCCGACCCCGGACTCGCACTGCTCCGAGCTCCCGCCTCCTCGACTGGCAGGGCCCGTGATTCCCACTCTCAACTCCCCTACTGCTAGCTACCCTGCAATCTGTCTTAATATCCTTCAGTTGCTCTCCAGCCCGCTAGACGAACGGTCTCCTCCTGTGCGACCTGCTCATTTAGCTTGGTCTCTGTTACCTGACACTGCAGGTACTCCCTTTTGTTACGGGAGGCTTCCTGCTGAGTGTACCTCTCCTGCTTTTCTTCACTCAACTCATCTAAAAGCCTCATTCCTACCACGGCCCTTGCTCCTCGGACTCTTTGAGCTCTGCCTAAAGCCTACCAACCTGCTCCCTAAGCAGTTGGATTTGCTTCTGCAGACACAGGAGCCGGATGGCCTTTATTTGCCTTTCTATGCTCCTTAATACCCTGTCCAGTCAGCAGCTTTGTCCTCCGGACTCTCAGCCCGCAAAAGGTCTTGTACCCAATGCTGTGTTACGTTAACTTTCCCAAATATATATGAGGAAATCCTAGCCCCCATTGTCGATCTCTTGGCCTTAATATCCTCCATAACTCTCTGTTCATTACACCCAGCATCCTGCCGTGGTCACCAGATTCTGTAAGTAGTTTCTCTTTGGGGTTTTCAAAGCACCCCCACTTTACAATAGTTCTAACGCTGGGAATTATTACTGTACGAAACAGATGAACGAGTCACGGACAAATACCTCGGTCTCAACTGGCAATGCTTTATTAAAGTTAAAACACACACCTGCACCCAGTAAAACCACACACACCCTTGTGTGTAAAACAAACAAATGCAGTACAACACACAGTGTGGCCTGCCTAAACAGGCCCCTAATGCGAAGTACCCACGTCTAAAACACCTCCCCTGAAAACCCCTAAAGCTTGGTTGGGACACACGACATCCTTTCACACTATGCGGCGGTCTTAGAGATCCGTGGGCTGGGAAAAATGTTCACCAATTACCCCTCTGGCTTACTCGCTGCTTCTCCTGATGACGTGTATCTTCTGAGTCCGTACCAAACTGTGATATTCAAGTCCAGTCTCAAGATCAGCCTCCCAGTCGAAGTAGCAAGGTTCTCTTGGCTCGTAGATGGTGGTTTCTTCTCTCCGTCCCAGATGGAGTGCTCGGTCCTTGTGCATTGCAAGCAGGCGTAGAAGAGGGGAGAGAGAGATGGCTTCCAACTGCAGTTCTTATACCTGCAAAACTGCTTAAAATCCAACTGTTCTTCCCGCCTGAGGCTGTCCAACTGAAAAGCAAAAATCAAGTCTTTGCCAACTGGGCTGTCTCTCGATGAGTGACTCCGATGAGTCTGTGGTCAAAATAGCTTTCCTTTGTCTTTCGATAGCCTGAAACCTCGGCCACTTTACTTAATGTCTCACTGATGGGTTCCAATTCCATGACAAAAGGCACTCATCAACCATGATGTTACTGCATTCAGCCATTCTCATTCCCACCCAGTTGATGTGTATTCAACTTAAAACATGTTTGGACTTGCTCCAGATCTGCTGTCCAGTGACTATGTCTCAGCAAAGTTCAAAACTTGTAAGTCCAAAAGTTCACGCCGATGTTTTCGCCGAATCTTACAGGCAAGAGTGTTACCCACTGAGCCACAGCTAACACTTCATTAGTTACACTTATAACAGGATAGTCACTGGTAGCTCAGTTCATGTACAATGGACTCCATCCATACACTTTCAAAGGAGCAGCGATGTAATTAGAATCGTCAATCTGGTATTATTTGTAGAATATCAAGCCTACTCGTGTTTAAACAAATAGGCAACTAGAGACATTTTTTCACGCAGAGTTGTTAAGATCTGGAACACAGTACCTGAAATGGGGGTGGAATCTGATTCCATGGGAACTTTCAAAAGGCAATTGGACATTGTCTTGAAGAGAACTAATTTGCAGGGTTATGAGGTATGAGACTAAATTGGACAGCTCCTTCAAACAATCAGCACAGGCATGATGGGCCGAATGGCCTCCTTCTGTGGTTCTGAAATCAAGTTTAAATAATAACACTTCAACAAGAAGTTGTATTTATACAGACCCTTTCATGTAGTAAGACACCCAAGGCGCTTCATAGGAGCGTTATCAAACAAAATTTGACACGGAACCACACAAGGAGATATTAGGGCAGATGAAGAAGGTAGGTTTTAAGGAGCCTCTTAAAGGAGGAAAGAGAGGTGGAGAGGTTTAGGGAGGGAATCCCAGAGCTTAGAGCCTTGGCATTTGAAGGTACGGCCACCAATGGTTGAGCGATTAAAATCAGGGATGCTCAAAAAGGCAGAATTGGTGGAGCACAGATATCTTGGAAGGTTGTGGGGCTGGAGAAATGACATATAGCTTAGGGAAGGGCAAGGCCATGGAGGGATTTGAAAACAAAGATGAGAATTTTGAAATCGAGGTGTTGCTTAACTGGGGGCCAATGTAAGTCAGCGAGCACAGGGGACTTAGTATGAGTTAGGGCACAGGCAGCCAAGTTTTGAAATTCCTCAAGTTTACGGAGGCTGGAAGATGGGAGACTGGCCAGGAGAGCGTTGTAATAGTCAAGTCTACGAGGTAACAAAGGCATGGGTGAGGGTTTTAGCTGCGGATGAGCTGAGGCAAGGGCAGAATCGGGCGATGTTACATTGGTGTAAATAGGCGGTCTTAGTTACACTGCGAATATGTGGTCAGAAGTTCATCTTGGGGTCAAATACGACACCAAGGTTGCAAACAGTCTGGATCAGCCTCAGACAGTTGCCAGGTAGAGGGGTGTAGTCGGGGGATAGGAAACGGAATTGTGGCCGGGACCGAAGACAATGACTTCCGTCTTCCCAAAATTTAGTTGGAGAAAATTTCTGCTCATCCAGTACTGGATGTCGAACAAGCCCCAGAATATTTTTAAACAACAGGAAAAGAACCTCAAAACTAATCAATAAGCATATGTTTCTAGAGAGTTCCTGGATTTTTCCCTCTGCAACCTTTATCTTCCCCTGGAATTGCAGCACAATTCCTTTCCCTGCCATTATGGCCGCCAGTTTACTGGCCACGTCCTCGAAGGCAGGCAGACTCAGCCCTGAAGTTCTGTGGCCGAATGGAATGTTTTGCTCAGATTCCATTCAGTTCAACTACATAATATTGCACAAGAGTACTTCTTGTAATCCTCTGAGCAGTTTTATGTTCTTCACACAGAGAGATCAGCAGATGGAACAGACTCCTGGCGAGAGTGGTGGAGGCAGAAGCCCTGGCATCATTTCAGAGACAATTGGATGCTGCAATCGAGCCACTTTAGAGTCTTGGTGGATGGATGAACTGAGATGGGCTGAATGGCCACCCACATTCACAGTTATCTGGTGATATTGTGATGCAAAAGGGGCTAATAGATTAGAATCTTTGTTCCAAAAAGATTGTCACCTCTATGGCATACAACAGTAAACTGTTTTGAAACCATGGAATCCAGTGCCTGATTTTCCATTCATTAACTTAAATCAGGCACTGTGGGCCTACAATTTCTCAAACAGTGCCCCTGTGGCCGCTGACCATGGAATAATAACAACAACAACTTGCATTTATATAGCGCCTTTAATGTCGTAAAACGTCCCAAGGCGCTTCACAGTAAGGTTATCAAACAATATTTGACACCGAGCCACATAACGAGATATTAGGGCAGATGACAAAAAGCTTGGTCAAAGAGGTAGTTTTAAGGAGTGTCTTGAAGGAGGAATCATAAAATCATAGAAAGATTACGACACTGAAGGAGGCCATTTGACCCATCGTGTCCGTGCCGAGGAAAGAGAGGTAGCGAGGCAGAGAGTTTTAGACAGGGAACTCCAGAGCTTAGGGCCTGGGCAGCTGAAAGCACGGCCGCCAATGGTGGGCGATTAAAATCGGGAACGGGCAGTAGGCCAGAATTGGAGGAGCGCAGATATTTCGGAGGTTTGTGGGCTACAGAGATCGGTGGGGGCGAGGCGATAGAGCGATTTGAAAACACGGATGAGAATTTTAAAATTGAGGCATTGCTTAACAATGTAGGTCAATGAGCGCAGGGGTGACGGGTGAGCGGGACTTCCTGCGAGTTAGGACACGAGCAGCAGAGTTTTGGATGGTCTCAAGTTCACGGAGGGTGGAAGATGGGAGGCCAGCCAGGAGTGCATTGGAATAATCCCGCTTATTTCCTGAAGGTTTGATGTTAAGGAAGAAAATCTTAAGGAAATATATGACCAGATGTTTATGATGCAAATTTTGTATCTACCATATTTCATTGTCAAACAATACCATTTTTAATTTACAGGAATATATAGAATCTTATTTAATCACAACTGATTATCGGGGTCATTTTTCATTCAAGCCATGGAAACGCTTTAAAATGATCGATGAAAACCATTCTGATACAATCGGTGTTGAAAAGAAGCACAAGTAGATTAACAAGCTGTCAGAAAGATTCTGTTTACAGCATTCCATGTTAGTTATCAACATGACACAGTCAGTCCCAGCGCTATGTACTTACCAGCATGATAACCCCTCATAGTTCAAGAAACATATGGTTAGAATTTATTTCTGCACAGTACATCTACGTGCTGTACAAGCAGTAATGGCTCTGGTTGCAAATGATGTTGAAACATTTTCTTCTAATAAGATCCGGTCCGTTCCTTACTCAATCTAACTTTTGACAGTGCGGTTCACTCTAGTTTTGATTCCGTGACACTGCACTCTCAGCAGGGAGCAATATATGTGCGGATTCGTATGTTTTTACATTTATAAGTCTACAAGAATCCGAGGTATAAAGTAGGGCCGATGAGTATCGCTGTATAGGAATGGAAAGAAATTTCCCAGAGCTTTTAGTTTTCCTAAATTGGCCTAAGGTTTCTCCGTCGTATTTTTGCCTCTCTCAGGAGAGTGCGTGGCTGGTGGGTTGGTTGTGGGGCAGGAGGGTGAGGCAGGGGGTGGGGGATTGAGTTGAAATCACATCATGAAGGTATAGGACACTCTGTCGATGGACCAGCTGGTCTTTGTTTTCATGTATTTCTGCATTCAAAATAACATGCTTTGCAACGGATACAAAAATCTAGGCTGACACTTCACTGCAGTTCTGAGGGAGTGCTGCACTGCCGGGGTGATATATACTTTACGACATCACAAACACGCACATACACAAGATGGCTCGACGGGAACTTGTCATGACCTTGTCACATGACCCTTTGTTGTATTTACATCAGTAGTTGCATTACCACAGTAATCCACTAGGTGGAGCAGTAGTCCACTAGGGGGAGCTCGACATTACAGTCGGAGGTGCCATCTTTTGGGTGAGACATTAAACCGAGCCTTCATCTGCCCTCTCAAGTGAACGTAAAAGATCCCATGTCATTATGTTGAAGAAGAGCACGGGAGTTATCCCCGGTGTCCTGGCAAATATTTATCCCTCAAGCAACATAATCAAAAATAACAGATTCATTATCACATTACAAAAGCAAAATACTGCAGATGCTAGAAATCTGAAATAAAAACAGAAAGTGCTGGAAATACTCAGCAGGTTAGGCGGCATCTGTGGAGAGAGAAACAGAGTTAACATTTCAGGTCGATGGTCATTAACCATTTCCAAAATTTTCTGTTTCTATTTCATTATCACATTGCTGTATGTGGGAGCTCGCTGTGCCCAAATTGCCTGCTGTGTTTACCACATTATAACAGTGACTACACTCCAAAAAATACTTCGTTGGTTGTAAAGCATTTTGTCGTAAAAGGCGCTATATAAATGTAACTTTCTTTCTTTTGGTGAAGGTACTCCCACAGTGATGTTAGGGAGGGAGTTCCAGAATTTTGACCCAGCGACAATGAAGGAATGGCGATATATTTCCAAGTCAGGATGGAACCACACAGCAGGTCAGTCCACACGGGCTGCCGCAGTTCAAGAATGCGGCTCACCACCACCTTCTCAGGGACATTTAGGGATGAGCAATAAATGCCGGTGACACTCACATCCCAGGAACAAATAAAACTCAGTCCCCTGAGTCCATCTCACTCTCCAACTGGTACTCTGTTCTGAGTGCCGGTGGAGGGGGGGTGCGGTGATGGTGGCTCTGGGGAGTGCAGCCAGAGCCAAGTCCACGGCAGCACGGGTGGCTCAGCTGCACAGGACAGGAGGAAAAAGAATGGATGAGTTATAGTGGTAGGGGATTGAATAGTCAGGGGAGCAGAAAGGCGTTTCTGCGGCCGCAGACGTGACTCCAAACTGGTATGTTGCCTCCCTGGTGCCAGGGTCAAGGATGTCACAGAGCAGCTGCAGGGCATTCTGGGGGTAGAGGGTGAACAGCCAGAGGTCGTGGTCCACATCGGTACCAATGACATAGGAAGGAAGAGGGATGAGGTCCTGCAGGGAGCTAGGAGAGAGATTAAAAAGCAGGACCTCAAAGGTAGTATCTCCAGATTACTCCCAGTGCCACGAGCTAGTGAGTACAGAAACAGGAGGATAGAGCAGATGAATACGTGGCTGGAGAGATGGTGCAGGCGGGAGAGCTTTGGTTTCCTGAGGCATTGGGACCGCTTCTAGGAGAGGTGGGACCTATACAAGCCGGATGGGTTGCACCTCAGCAGAGCCGGGACCAATATCCTCGCGGGGAGGGTTTAAACTAGCTTGGCAGGGGGATGGGGACCTGAAAATAGATTCAGTAGGGAGGGGAGTAAAGCTGGAATTAGAAAGCAAAAATAAAGAAAGTGAGTTTGAAGGAGAGAGGAAACAAGCAGGAAAAAGGGGTAAAAAACAACTTAAAGGCACTTTGTCTAAATGCACGCAGCATTTGTAACAAAATAGATGAGTTGACGGCACAAATTGAGACAAATGGGTATGATCTGATAGCCATTACAGAGTCGTGGTTGCAAGGTGACCATGACTGGGAATTAAATATTCAGGGGTACTTGACAATCCGGAAGGACAGACAGAAAGGAAAAGGAGGTGGGGTAGCTCTATTGATAAAGATAGAATCACTGCAATAGTAAGAAACGATATTGGCTCAAATGATAAGGGTGTTGAAACAGTTTGGGTAGAGATAAGGAACAATAAGGGGAAAAAGTCACTGGTGGGTGTAGTCTATAGGCCCCCCAACTGTAGTAACTCTGTTGGTCGGAGCATAAACCAGGAAATAGTGGGGGCTTGTAAAAAGGGAACAGCAATAATCATGGGTGATTTTAACCTCCATATTGATTGGACAAATCAAATTGGTCAGGGTAGCCTTGAGGAG
Source organism: Pristiophorus japonicus (assembly GCF_044704955.1). NCBI lineage: Eukaryota > Metazoa > Chordata > Chondrichthyes > Pristiophoridae > Pristiophorus > Pristiophorus japonicus. Next base: position 31,332,279 of record NC_091991.1, read on the forward strand.
GAGTTCATAGAGTGGATAAGGGACAGGTTCCTTGAGCAGTATGTAACGGAACCAACCAAGGGGCAGGCTATCTTAGATCTGGTCCTGTGGAATGAGACAGGATTAATAAACAATCTCCAAGTAAAGGATCGCCTTGGAATGAGTGATCATAGCATGGTTGAATTTCAAATCCAAATGGAGGGTGAGAAAGTGGGATCTCTAACCAGCGTACTAAGCTTAAATAAAAGAGACTATGAAGGTATGAGTGCAGAGTTGGGTAAAGTGGACTGTGAAAATAGATTAAAGTGTAGGACAGTTGATGAACAGTGGTGTACATTTAAGGAGATATTTCACAACTCTCAAGAAAAATATATTCCAGTGACGAGGAAAGGGTGTAAGAGAAAAGATAGCCATCCGTGGCCTACTAAGGAAATTAAGGATGGTATCTAATTAACAACAAGGGCATTCAAAGTGGCCAAAACCACTGGGAGGACAGAAGACTGGGAAGCTTTTAAAAGCCAGCAAAGAACGACTAAAAAATGATTAAGAAATGGAAGATAGACTATGAAAGTAAACTAACACAAAATATAAAAACAGATAGCAAGAGTTTCTATAGTTATATAAAAAGGAAAAGAGTGGCTAAAGTAAATGTTGGTCCCTTAAAAAATGAGACCGGGGAATTAGTAATGGGGAACATGGTACCTGTTAAGTATGGAAGAACTCCACAAGACTGAGTACTGTGAGCTAAAATTGATGTGACCTTAGTCTCTTTAATACAACTCCAGAGTGCCTAAGCAGCATGGCAGACAACCTTTTATACTCCCTTGCACGAGGTGTGCAGGTGACCCTTGGGCCTCCAACAGTTGCACCCTCTGGTGGCAAGTCTTATACAGTTACAATGTTTACATACATAACATCATTCTCCCCAAAGTCTTTAATACAAATTATTTACAAGTTGAGACGGTCCGGGGCCTTACGCTCCCTGGTTGATCGTCTGAGTTCAAACTCTGGCATGGGTGAGTTGGTCAGACCATTGCTGCACTGCGGCGCGGCTGGTCTGACAGGACTGTTGGGAATGGTGGGTTCATCCTCTTGATTGACAGCGAGGTCGATTGGTGGTTGGGTGTGTGTTGATGGATCGATGATAGTGATGTCCTCTTCAGGTTGTTCCTGGTTGTCGGTGAACCGCAGTTTGGTCTGATCCAAATGCTTTCTGCACGTTTGTCCATTCAATAGTTTTGCTATAAACACTCTATTCCCCTCCTTGGCCAAGACAGTGCCAGTGACCCATTTAGGACCATGACCGTAATTAAGGACAAACACAGGTCGTTAACATCAATGTCACGCGATACAGCCGCCGGGTTTCCACATGATCATTTAGATCCGGATGGATTAGGAAGAGCCTGGTTTTGAGTGCTCTCTTCATTAACAATTCTGCAGGGGGAACCCCAGTGAATGAGTGGGATCGTGTCCGGTAGCTGAGCGGCACCCAAGATAAGCGGGTCTGCAAGGAGCCTTCCGTCATGCGTTTCAAGCTCTGCTTGATATTTTGGACTGCCCGTTCTGCTTGACCATTGGATGCGGGCTTAAACGGGGCAGCCCTGACATGCTTGATGCCATTGTGCGTTTATAAACTCGTTGAATTCCGAGCTGGTGAAACATAGTCCATTGTCAATGACAAGGATGTCGGGCAAGCCAGGGGTGGCGAACATAGCCCGGAGGCTTTCAATGGTGGTAGTGGATGTGCTGGGTGACATGATTACGCATTCAATCCATTTAGAGTAAGAGTCCACGACAACTAAAAGCATCTTTCCGAGAAAGGGGCCAGCAAAATCTATGTGGATCCTGGACCACGGTTTGGAGGGCCATGACCACAGACTCAATGGAGCCTCCCTTGGTGCACTGCTCAATTGTGAGCACGTGTTGCACTGGTGTACGCATGACTCTAAGTCCGAGTCAATGCCGGGCCACCAAACATGCGACCTAGCTATAGCCTTCATCATGACTATGCCCGGGTGGGTATTGTGTAGGTCGCGTATAAACGTTTCCTCGCCTTTTTTTGGCAAAACCACGCGATTACCCCATAAGAGACAATCCGACTTAATTTCATCTTGCATTTCCCCGGGAACGGCCGACCAGCTCCCATTGAGGATGCAACTTTTTACAAGTGATAGCACAGGATCCTGGCTAGTCCAGATCCTGATCTGGCGAGCAGTGACGGGTGACCCTTCGCTCTCAAAAGCATCCATGACCAGAAGCAAGTCTACGGGCTGAGCCATTTCCACCCCGGTAGTGGGCAATGGTAGCCAACTGAGGGCATCAGCACAGTTCTCCGTGCCTGGACTGTGGCGGATAACATAGTCATAGGCGGATAATGTTTGTGCCCGTCTTTGGATGCATTGGTGTTTATACCTTTGCTTTCTGAAAACAGAGAAATGAACTGTTTGTGGTCGGTTTCAAGCTCAAACCGAAGTCCAAATAGTTATTGGTGCATTTTCTTAACCCCATATACTCATACTAACACCTCTTTCTCGACCATACTGTAGGCTGTTTCAGCCTTAGACAGACTTCTAGATGCATATGCAACCGGTTGAAGTTTGCACGATACATTGGTTTGCTGTAATACACAACCGACCCCTTACAAAGATGCATCACAAGCTAGCACTAATCATTTACACGGGTCATACTGTACAAGTAACTTATTAGAACAAAGTAGGTTTCTGGCCTTCTCAAAGGCTGTCTCTTGAGATTTACCCCAAACCCAGTCGTCACCTTTATGTAGCAACATGTGCAACGGTTCCAGCAAAGTGCTTAAGCCGGATAGAAAGTTACCAAAATAGTTGAGGAGTCCCAGGAACGAACGCAGCTCCATCACATTCTGTAGTCTGGGTGCATTCTTGATGGACTCTGTCTTTGAGTCCGTGGGTCTGATGCCATCTGCCGCAATCTTTCTCCCAAAAATTCGACTCTGGCGCCAGGAAAACACACTTGGAACATTTCAGCCTGAGTCCCACTCTGTCTAGTCGACTTAGAACCTCTTCCAGGTTGTGCAGGTGTTCGGTGGTGTCACGGCCGGTGATCAGGATGTCGTCTTGAAACACAACAGTGTGCAGAACTGATTTCAGCAGACTCTCCATGTTCCTCTGGAAGATGGCAGCAGCCGAGCGAATCCCAAAAGGGCACCTGTGGTATATAAACAGTCCTTTGTGCGTGTTGATGCATGTCAATCTTTTCGAAGATTTAGCCAGCTCCTGTGTCATGTAGGTGGAGGGAGGTGAATGACTTCCCCCCTGCTAACGTTGCAAACAGGTCATCCGCATTGGGATCAGATACTGGTCTTGTAAAGAGACTCAGTTGATCGTTACCTTGCACTCTCCGCAGATTCTGACCATGCCATCGCTTTTCAACACCGGAACAATCGGACTGGTCCACTCGTTGAACTCGACTGGCAATATGATTCCCTCTCGTTGAAATCTGTCCAGTTTGATCTCGACTTTTTCCCTCATCATATATGGAACCACTCGAGCTTTGTGATGAACAGATCTTGCATCGGGGACTAAATGGATCTGCACATTGGCGCCTGTGAAGTGGCCGATGCCTGGTTCAAATAACGACGGACACTTGCTCAGCACTTGGGCGCACGAGGCATCATCCACTGAAGATAGTGCTTTGATGTCATCCCATTTCCATCGAATCTTTCCCAGTCAGCTTCTGTCGAATAGCGTTGGGCCATCGCCTGGTACAATCCATAGTGATAAATCATGCACAGCTCCATCGTACGATACCTTAACTGCCGCACAGCCAATGACTGGTATGAGCTCTTTGGTGTAGGTGCGCAGCTTTATCTGAATCGGGCTCAGTTTGAGCATTTGTGCCTTGTTGCCCCACAGTTTATCAAAAGCCTTCTGGCTCATAAATGACTGACTCGCCCCCGTGTCCAACTCCATTGATACCGGAATACCGTTCAATTTGACTTTCAGCATGATAGGAGGGCTCTTGGTGGTGAAGGTGTGTACCCCATACACTTCTTCCTCGGGTTGAGTTGCTTCTCTTGTTTGTTCTACGTGATCCACGCCGAATCGATCATTCTCTGTTTTTTGGGGGGTTTTTTGAGGGCACTTGTATAATTTGTGTTTCTAGTGCCCTCAAAAAACCTCCCCCAAAAAAAACCCCAAAACAAAGGGGCACTTGAAAATTTTTGGAGTGTGCCCTCCTCCCTTTAATCCTTTTAAAATAGTTGTAGAGCTGTTGTTGCTCAAGCACATGGGGTGATCACTTCCGAACTGACCCCTGTCCGGACGGAATTCCTCATCGGCGCCAAGCATCGAAACCTTCCTCGGGAGCCAGCGCCTCACAACTTGAGTCTCCTCCGGGAAATCCCATCCCTGCCTTTCAGTTCTGCACGGAGGGGACTCCTATACGGGCTGCTCTTGCTCACTCTCCACTTTGCCATCCTCGTCTGCCGTCCGGACACGCCATGGGGCACCATATTGTCATCCAGAGGAGGAGGGGGTCCCAAATGGAGTGCTGATCTTTGGGCACCCTGTGCGGAGGGGAGCGGGCAGGTCAAAAGGCCTCCACAAGACTCAATAAAATCCCAGCCAGTTGGGTTCAGGGGATCCACGGTGAAGCAGGTGGTTGTGAACCTGGTGGATGAATCGGTAATATCATCATCATCATTGTAGACAGTCCCTCGAAATTGAGGAAGACTTGCTTCCACTCTAAAAGTGAGTTCTTAGGTGACTGAACAGTCCAATACGGGAATTACAGTCTCTGTCACAGGTGGGACCGACAGTCGTTGAAGGAAAGGGTGGGTGGGGCTGGTTTGCCGCACGCTCCTTCCGCTGCCTGCGCTTGTTTTCTGCATGCTCTCGGCGACAAGACTCTAGGTGCTCAACCCCTCCCGAATGCTCTTCCTCCACTTAGGGCGGTCTTTAGCCAGGGACTCCCAGGTGTCGGTGGGGATGTAGCATTTTATCAAGGAGGCTTTGAAGGTGTCCTTGAAAATTTTCTCTGCCACCTGGGGCTCGCTTGCCGTGAAGGAGTTCTGAGTAGAGCGCTTGCTTTGGGAGTCTTGTGTCACGCATGTGAACAATATGGCCCGCCCAATGGAGCTGGTGTTGTGTGATTGTTAAAGCTTTGCTAATAAACCAACTAGTTCTTAATAGCAATGTGTTACTATGAATTCTTAAGCAAAGAACCCATGAAGCAAATACATTAATAGTGCACCCCCCCCCCCATTCCCCTTCCCGCCCCCCACCCGTTCCTCCCATTATAAAATTAATTTCCCTTCTCAAAAGGAGCTGTGCAAAATGTTCCAGTGTTAGTTAATAAATTTAAGGTGGAGATAGACAGATTTTTGAACGATAAGGGAGTCAAGGGTTATGGGGAGCGGGCAGGGAAATGGAGCTGAGCTCAAGATCAGATCAGCCATGAACTTATTAAATGGTGGAGCAGGCTCAAGGGGCCAAATGGCCTACTCCTGCACCTATTTCTTATGTTCTTATGTTAGGGTGGTCACTGGTTATATAAGGTACTCCAATGGACAAAATTGTTTAAAAAAAAATCATTTTAGCACTCACTTGGTTAATGCAGTAAAATATATTCAGTCAACAGAAAGCAAATGATTACATTTGAAAGCTTTTTAGTTGGAACTTCCTAAATGGATGGATAAACAGTCTGCTGATCCAGACTCTTACATTATGCCTGAGCAAAGGTTCCTCGATAAAGACTATTCCATTAAAAAGGCGGATCATTAAGATGCTCCTTTTAGATGTGCATCTGGCATACGTGAGAAACAGGGAAGTAACCTCGAATGGAGAACTGCCGGAAAGCACATCAAAATGACAGGAAAAGTCATAATGCCTGTCTGGTTGTTTGTTTAAATATGTACATTGGATAACACACTCTGAGACAAATATCAAGATCCTTTATCATCAGTGCATCCACTCCAATGATTCAGAATATACTCCAGAGCTTGCCAAAATCCATTACATTTCTGATTCATTTTAAGGTCACGCTGTATCAAAGCTTTAATCCAGAGTGACGGCAACAAAAGTGAAATAAGTGAAAACGAGCAAAGGGCCTGATATTTGTTTTGCATTCGTGAGGCAATTTTACCTAGCTAATGATTAACCTTTTATCAGTGTGCCTTATTGATTGACATAAGCAGCATTCTGTATTGATTCTGTGCATTGATGTCAATGAAATATTTAATTGCAAGAACTTATAAGAACATAAGAAATAGGAGCAGGAGTAGGCCATTCGGCCCCTCAAGCCTGCTCCACCATTCTATAAGATCATGGCTGATCTGATCTTGGGCTCAGCTCCACTTCCCTGCCCTTTCCCCATAACCGTTCGCTCCCTTATCATTCAAAAATCTGTCTATCTCCACCTTAAATGGTCACTATTCAATGACCCAGCCTCCACAGCTCTCTGGGGCAGAGAATTCCACAGATTTACGACCCTCTGAGAGAAGAAATTCCTCCTCCTCTCAGTTCTAAATGGGTGGCCCCTTATTCTTAAACTCTGTCCCCTAGTGCTAAATTCACCCATGAAGGGAACATTCTCTCTGCATCCACCTTGTCGAGCCCTCTCAGTATCCTATATGTTTCAATAAGATCACCTCTCATTCTTCTAAACTCCAATGATCATGGGCCCAACCTGCTCAACCTTTTTTCATAAGTCGACCCCTTCATTTCAGGAATCAACCTAATAAACCTTCTCTGAACTGCCTCCAATGCAAGTATATCCCTCCTTAAATAAGGAGACCAGAACTGTACGCAATACTCTTGGTGTGGTCTCACCAATACCCTGTACAGTTATAGCATCCCTGCCCCATCCCTGCTGTCATGTATTCAACTGTCATTGTAACCCATGTATAAATTGACCTAAGTTGTACACCGTGAGAACACTGACCACTAGATGCTGAACTTGTGGGAGACACTCCTAACCTGGACTTTCAAGTATAAAAGGGGAAGCTCCACCCACCTTCATCACTTCAGTGCTGGAATAAAGGTTACTGGTCACAGAGTGACCTTCTCTCAAGTATGGGCCTCGTGTGCATTTGTACTGTGTAGCAAGGATATATTATTGGCGGCGAGAAACTGGGATTTAAACCACGCGAGCATGGCCACTAGCAGCACAGACAAGAGGTACTGTGTTGGTGATGATTGGGACGATTTTATTGAAAGACTACAGCAAAGTTTTGTCACTAAGGAATGGCTGAGACAGGATTCGGCCGACAAACACAGGGCTCATCTCCTGACGGTTTGTGGATCCAGGATGTACTCCCTGATGACGGACCTTCAAGTGCCAGAGAAGCCAGTGGACAAGACTTTTGAAGAGCTCAGTAAGTTGATCGGGGAACACTTTAAACTGGCAAGCAGCATGCACATGGCGAGACACCGGTTTTAGATGCACCGGGGGCGAGAAGGGCAAAGCGTTCCAGACTTCGTGGCAGACCTCCGGCGACTGGCGAGCCTATGTAAGTTCCCAGATGCATGCAGAGCGGAGATGCTGCGAGACTTTTTTATTGAGGGCATCGGGCATGCTGGGGTTTTCAGGAAACTGATTGAGACCAAAGACTTGACCCTGGAAACGACGGCTTTGATGGCCCAGACATTTATCTCAGGGGAGGAAGAGACCAGAATGATGTTTGACAAAAATCTTGGTTTAAATGCAGCAAATGGACAGGGAGTCAACATTATTAATGCGGCACACAGTTCTCCAGGCAGACAGTGGCAATCGGACATGCCCGAGCATTAGTTGAACCCAAAGGGGGAATTCAACAGAGACAATGGCTAGCTGAACGGCGATTCATGCCATCGCAAGGGACAATGCGGCCAGCAATGGGGCCATCAACACCTGTCAATGGTGCGTTTAAGGACAGTTACAGAGACAGTCAGAGACAATCGACTGGTAATGGGCTTTTTGTTTCCAACAACGGCTCATGTTGGAGGTGTGGAGGCAAACACACAGCCAGAGCTTGCAGGTATCAGCAATGTACCTGCAGAAATTGCAACGTCAGCGGTCACTTGGCACGTATGTGCAGGAAGTCTGCAGCCAGGTTGATGTACGAGGAGGACGGGCCCGATGTAAGCCCTACGAGGCCAAATGGACACTGGGGGAAATCGCTGGTAGCTGAAGTTCAGCGAGTTCATGTGGAGCACATATATAGTTCATACACCAGGACGCCACTGATAATAATGAAAGTGCTCCTCAATGGCATCCCAGTATCAATGGAGCTAGACATGGGGGCCAGCCAGTCCCTGATGAGTATCAAACAGATCGACAAGTTGTGGCCGTCCAAGGCCAGGAGGCCAAAATTATTGCCGATTGACGCACAGCTACGGACATATGCAAAAGAGATCATTCCGGTGCTAAGCAGCGCCACAAAGATTCGGAGAACAGGTTGCCACTCTGGATTGTCCCGGGGGATGGTCCCACACTGCTGGGGAGGAGTTGGCTTGCTGTCATGAACTGGAAATGGGGCGATGTCAATGGAATTTCTTCTGTGGAGCGAATATCATGCTCACAGGTCCTGGACAAATTTGACTCACTATTTCAACCCGGCATTGGAATTTTCATGGGACCAAGGTAGTGATTCACATAAACCCGGACGCCAGGCCAGTACACCACAAGCCAGACCGGTGCTGTACGTGATGCGGGAAAAGATAGAAGGCGAATTGGACCGCCTGCTGAAGGAAGGCATCATCTCGCCAGTCGAATTCAGTGACTGGGCGTGCCTGATTGTGCCGGTGCTCAAGGCGGATGGTTCGGTCAGGATATGTGATGATTACAACGCCACTATCAATCGGGTGTCACTCCAAGACCAGTACCCGCTACCGAGAGCGGAGGACCTCTTTGCGACGCTATCCAGTGGCAATCTTTTTTCAAAATTGGACCTGACCTCAGCTTACATGACCCAGGAGCGGGCGAGTGAGTCGAAGAAGCTGACCACCATCACGACACACAAGGGATTGTTTGAGTACAACAGATGTCTGTTCGCGATTCGCTCAGCCGCCACGATCTTTCAACGAAATATGGAAAGCCTCCTCAAATCGATTTCAAGGACGGTGGTTTTTCAAGGCGACACCCTCGTGACGGGTTGTGATACTGAAGCGCACCTCCACAACCTGGAGGAGGTGCTACGCAGACTGGACCGGGTAGGTCTGCGACTGAAAAAGGCGAAGTGCGTCTTCCTTGCTCCAGAGGTAGAATTCCTGGGGATGAGGGTAGCAGCAGAAGGGATCAGACCTACTGCGTCCAAAATGGAAGCGATCCAGAGAGCACCCAGACCCCGTAACATGACGGAGCTGCATTCGTTCCTGGGGCTCCTGAACTATTTTGGTAACTTTCTTCCCAAATTGAGCACGCTGTTAGAGCCACTAGACGTGCTCCTACGCAAAGGTCACGAATGGGTCTGGGGGGACAGCCAGGAAAGGGCTTTTGACAAAGCACGCAATTTGTTATGCTCCAACAATCTGTTAACGCTATATGACCCATGTAAGAAACTTGTTTTAACGTGCGATGCGTTGTCCTATGTGGTCGAGTGTGTGCAGCATGTTAATGCCAAGGGTCAGATACAGCCGGTAGCTTATGCCTCCAGAAGTCTGTCCCAGGCAGAAAGGGGCTACGGGATGGTAGAAAAGGAAGCGCTTGCATGTGTATATGCAGTAAAAAAAAATGCACCAGTACCTGTTTGGCAGGAAATTTGAGCTGGAGAGAGATCACAAACTGCTAACGACCCTTTTGGCCGACAACAAGGCCATAAATGCAAATGCGTCGGCCCGCATACAGAGGTGGCACTCATGTTAGACGCCTATGACTATATAATTCGGCACAGACCGGGCACTGAAAACTGCGCCGATGCACTCAGCAGGTTCCCACTAGCCACCACCGAGGGGGCAACCGAGCATGATGCTGAGATGGTCATGGCTGTTGAAGCTTTCGAAAGCGAAGGCTCACCCGTGACAGCCCGTCAGATCAAAGTCTGGACAAATAGAGACCCGCTACTGTCTTTAGTCAAGAAATGTGTCCTGAATGGGGACTGGGCAGCCACGTACGGGGCATGCCCTGAGAAATTTAAACCCTTTCACAGGCGCAAGGATGAACTCTCGATTCAGGTCAATTGCCTACTATGGGGAAACCGAGTAGCCATGCCCCAGATGGGCAGAGAGGCGTTCATCCGAGAACTCCACAATGAGCACCCGGGCATTGTCATGATGAAGGCAATTGCCAGGTCACACGTTTGGTGGCAAGGGATAGATGCAGACTTGGAACTTTGTGTTCGCAGGTGCAACATGTGTGCCCAGCTGGGCAACGCGCCCAGGGAAGCCCCCCTTAGCCCCTGGTCCTGGCCCACCAAGCCATGGTCACGCATCCATGTGGACTACGCAGGTCCTTTCATGGGAAAAATGTTTTTGGTTATAGTAGACGCCTACTCCAAATGGATCGAGTGTGACATTCTCAATTTAAGCACATCCTCTGCCACGGTAGAAAGTCTACGGGCAATGTTTGCCGCCCATGGTCTACCGGACAATGGCCCGTGCTTTACAAGCATTGAGTTCCAGGACTTTATGGCAGGAAATGGTATCAATCATGTCAGAATGGCACCGTTCAAGCCGGCCTCAAACGGCCAGGCGGAATGAGCAGTGCAGATAATCAAACAGGGGATGCTCAGAATCCAAGGGGGTTCCCTACAAAGCCGCTTATCACGCCTCCTGTTGGCCAATAGATCCCGACCACATTCACTCACAGAGGTTCCACCTGCAGAGTTGCTAATGAAAAGGATGCTCAAAACCAGGTTATCCCTCATACACCCCACCATGAAAGAAATTGTTGAGAGCAGGCGTCGGTCACAATGTGACTACCATGATGGGAATACGAGGGCGCGATGTATTGATGTCAATGACCCTGTCTTTGTCCTCAACTACGCTGCAGGGCCCAAATGGCTCGCAGGCACTGTGATTGCCAAAGAGGGGAATAGGTTTCTGGTAGTTAAACTTACCAATGGACAAATCTGCCGCAAACACGTGGACCAAACAAAAAGGAGGTTCAGCAACCCCATAGAAGAAGCAGAGGAAGAACATGATATAAGTTCACTCCACTACAGGTGACCGAACACCGGAACCAAGTGGAGGAGAGCCCAGTCACTGTGGGCAGTCCGGACAGGCCTGAGGCATCGCAAACAGCAGACACTCAGGCCAGCGCCCAACAACCGGAGCCCCAACTCAGGTGCTCAACAAGGGAGCGTAAACCACCAGAGAGACTCAACCTGTGATCCCAATAAGACTTTGGGGGGGAGGTGATGTCATGTATTCAACTGTCATTGTAATCCATGTATAAACTGACCTAAGTTGTACACCGTGAGAACACTGACCACTAGGTGGTGAACTTGTGGGAGACACTCCTAACCTGGACTTTCAGGTATAAAAGGGGAAGCTCCACCCACCTTCACCACTTCAGTGCTGGAATAAAGGTTACTGGTCACAGAGTGACCTTCTCTCTAGTATGGGCCTCGTGTGCATTTGTACTGTGTAGTAAGGACATATTACCTGCTTTTGGTTATCATGATTCAAAAGAAATCCCGCAGCAAAAATGGCTGTCATTTTCAAATGGGTTGGTTTGACAATTTTTTTTAAGTGTATTTATTCGTTCACGGGATGTGGGCCTCGCTGACAAGGCTGGCATTTATTGCCCATCCCTTATTGCCCTCGAGAAGGTGATGCTGGTGAGCCACCTTCCTGAACCGCTGCAGTCCTCAGGGCGAAGGTCCTCCCACAGTAAGCAGTTTGGTACAACTGAGTGGCTTGCGAGGCAGTTAAGAGTCAACCACATTGCTGTGGGTCTGGAGTCAGATATTGGCCAGGCCGGGTAAGGGCGGCAGATTTCCTCCCGTTAAAGGACATGAGTGAATCAGATGGGTTTTTAACCACAATCCGGTAGTTTCATGGGGGCTGATTTTCAGCACCTCACCGCCCGCTGCCGCCGACTGCCGCCCATTTCCGCCGACATTCCTCCTGCAGATCCGCCCACTGCCACTTTCGGGGTGGCCTGGAGCGGGCGGGAGGGGAGAGCCGCCGGGATCCGCCCGCTGAGGTCAGCGGACGGCCGAGTGGCGCAACTGAGCTCCCGCCCACCGAGCTCCCAGATTCCTGGGGGCGGGAGTCGGCGGGACTCGGCGGCAGAACGGGGGTGGACCACTGACTGCAGGCTGGTCTGTCCCCGACGGTAAGTCGGAAAAATCTGGAAAAAAAGGTAAGTGAACATTTTTAAAAACATTTTCAACAGCGACTTACCTGCATGGGGTCCCCTGAAGGTCTTCCGATAGTTTTTGTATTTTTTATTTGTGGTTTTTATTTTCAGGGGCCCGACTTGGGCGGCAAGCGCCTCTGCCGCCGGGAATGTGACCTCACGCCCGCTGCCGCCCAGATTGGCGGTGTACATCGTCCATTTGCTGCCCACCGACCTTCGAGGGCCCCCCGGCGATGAATATCCCTCCCAAAGTACTGTCCGGTACCTCGCCGCCCATTGCTGGCATTTTGGGCGGCAGTTGGGCAGGCGGAGGCCTTGATCAAAATTAGCCCTATGCTCACCATTACTGATACTAGCTTTTTTTTAATTTCAAATTTATTTAATTAACTGAATTTAAATTCTCCAGCTGCGGTGGGGGGATTCTACAATATGGTTGGTTCTGGTGACACACGGATACTTGTCGAAGAAAGAACATCACTCCGCAAGATTTATAAACATCATATTGGGTTATTAATTCATCTGAAATGCGCATTGTTTGGAGATTTATACTTCATAGAAAGAAGAAAGAAAGCTTTGGATTTATATAGCATCTTTCCCGACTACCGAACGTCCCAAAGCACTTTACAGCCAGTGAAGTACTTTTGAAGTGCAGTCACTGATGTAATGTAGGAAACGGCAACAGCCAATTTGCACACAGCAAGATCCTACAAACAGCAATGTGATAATGACCAGATAATCTGATTTTTTGTTATGTAGATTGAGGGATTACATATTGGTCCAGGACACCGGGGATAACTCCTCTGCTTCGAAATATTGCCACGGGATCTTTGACATCCACTTGAGAGAGCAGATGGGGACTCAGTTTAACATCTCATCCGAAAAACAGCACCTCCGACAGTGCGGCACTCCCTCAGCACTGCACCGGAGTGTCAGCCTAGATTTTTTTCTCATTGTGACTATTTGCACAGTCCTTTTTCTGTCCTTCTGCGCCTGCGTCCTCCCGACTCCACCCACAATGCCTCCTGCCCGAAACCGGAAGTGGGGCCCTGCAATTGGCCACATTGTTCCTCAGAGCCTGTGGACGGTGGGGAGAGATGCGGCGGGTGGCAGTGAGGGATGGGGAGAAAGAGACACAGGGGATGGGGGGGAGAGACACACAGGGGGTGGGGGGGGGAGAGAGACATGGGGAGGGGCAGGGAGAGTAAGAGACACAGGGTTTGGGGGAGAGAGACACGGGAGTGCTGGGGGAGAGAGACACAGGGGGACAGGGAGAGAGAGAGTGAGACATGGGAGGCAGGGGGAGAGAGACACATGGTGGGGGGGAGAGAGACATGGAGGGGAAGAGAAACACGTGGGGTGGTGGGAGAGAAACACGTGATGGGGAGGAGAGAGACACGGGGGGGTGCGGGGAGAGAGAGAGAGACGGTGGGGGGAGAGAGACACGGGGGGGTGGGTGGGGTGGGGAGGTGGAGAGAGAGAGGGGAAGCGGAAGAAGGGAGGGAGGAAATTCAGGGATGATGAATCACATTCTTCCAACCCCCTTTACACCCACACCCAATTTCTCAGAAAGCTCGGTGCGTGTGTTACAAGGGACATTGTTGGAGTGGATAAAATCCAGAAGTCACGACACTGTCACTATTCACTTCATACCCAATAAACCTGTTAACAATCCGTGACCCAACACAATGCCCCATCTATGGCGGTGGGGGGGTAAGGTCATGAACTTGAACTGGGGTAAGGGACTTCAACTGGGGGAGGCATGCACTTGCGTAAGGGACTTTGGCTGGAACTTGATGGCTTTTGCTGGGTTGTTCGAGATCTGTCCTCCCTGGCTTCTGAAATCAGAATGAATCAAAGTACACTTTGTAAAGTCAGTCAGAAATTGGGCTGGGCGGTTCCAGTTACACATTCCAGAGAAACTTCAGGATGTAGCTTATCCTCCAAGGGGACCAATCAGCAATCAGCTCATGTGATAATGGACAGCCAATCAGAGACAATGCGGCCATTTTGACAGTACAAATAACTGCATCCATTTTTTATACTCAAGTCCCTGAAGTGGGATTTGAACCCACAACCTTCTGACTCAGAGGCGAGAGTGCTACCCACTGAGCCACAGCTGACACTAATAAACAAATGCACCTGCTCACTCCATCACTTGAGCGCCAACATTCCTGTTCTCGCTAGCAAATAATTAAATGTGAGCAAAAAGGGGTAAAAAATGCCTACCTCACCAAAAATGGTTTAATGGGCATTCACAAAAAGTTAGGTGCAAGGCGAATTTAGTTTGTAATCATGGTTAAACGCCGTCATGAAAATATTATGAAGAGAAAAATTGCATTTATGTAGCACCTTGTGTCTCAGAAATATCCCAAATTACTTCACATGGAATGAATTACATTTTACACTGACTATAATGTGGATAAATACAGTGGCCATTTTGTGCATAAGAAGATCCATAAATGGGAATGAAATGAATGACCAGATAATCTATTTTTGGTGGTGTTGAGCAAGGGAGGAAATGTTAACCAGGCCACAGAGACCCTTTGAAAATACCAGTGTTTAACAACCGGCGGTCGGCCGATAAAAAAAAACATGGCAGCAGCGGCAGTGCACCCTCCCCTTTAAGGGAAGGAACACCACCGGGAATTGCAGAAGGCCACAGCCTCACTGGACCACCGGGAAAAAACAGGGTTTAGCACCACTGGGTGGGCCGAAGATTTTCAGAGCGGAATTTCACTGACAGGGGTGGGGGGGCGGGGGGCTAGATCAGCGGTAAGCGCGATGTTGATGCACTTACCACGGATCGGCAGCAGCGGAACGGTAGTGGGGGGGTGGGGTCGGAGCACCACTGGGAAAACTCGGGAGGGCAATTGGGCTAGCAGTGGCCATTCCACAAAAAGTCAGTGGCCAATCCACTCTGCAGCGTGGTCGCCGATTTGCGGTGGTAACAGGTCTTAAGGAGAGGGGCAATTTTGGCCCCACAGTGTCAGAACACCATAAGGTGTTTGGCATGGACACCACAAACAAGTGGAGTTACAAGTAGAGTTAAAAATGGTCCATGGATTCAATGTTTTTTAAAACGTTGATTGCAAGGATTAAATCCAACTTACAATTCGTCTCCCAAATCATGCATCTAACTACAGTGAACAAGGACGAGTATAGTTATTATTGAAGACAACAGCTCACAGTAAGCGTAGATTATTATTTCTTAAGAGGGTTGTTTGATACTCTGGAAATATTTCTAGTGTTGTACAGTTTGAAATATAAGTCACTGCAATGTTTTGGAGGATTCGGCATAACAGGCAAGTTTGTCAACATTTATTTGCAATTATTCCTCCAATAAGCTTGATAAACATTTATGGAAGTTGTTTGGAAAGTGAAGAAAAAGAAAGACCTTTCATTTCTATCGCGCCTTTCACAACCTCAGGACGTTCCAAAACGCTTTACAGCCAATGGAGTACTTATGAAATGTAGTCATGTAGTGAAACACGGCAGCAAATTTGCGCACAGAAAGCCCCCACAAACAGCAATGTGATAATGAGCAGATAATCTGTTTCTTTCTCGTGATGTTGGTTGGCAGATTTAATATTGGCTAGGACACCAGGGCGAACTCCCCTGCTCTTCTTCGGTTAGTGCCGTGGAATCTTCAGACGAGGCCTCAGTTTAACGTCTCATCCAAAAGTCAGCACATCCAACAGTGCAGGATTCCCTCAGCGTCTTCGATCCTCCAACACACACACACACAAGTGGTAACCGACATCACGGTCGACCATGAAGCTGAACTCACCATTCACAGCAGCCCGGCAAGGTCGGCTGCCCAGCAGCCCAGCGAAGAACCAAACAACTCACCCGCACCTGCATTTGTACCGAGACAATCGACAAGGGAGCGAAAAGCCCCAGATCGTCTCACCCTGCAAATAAGTGTACTATTGACTTTGAGAGGGAGTGATGTTATGTATGCAACCCTAGGTAACCTGTATTATACTGTCACCAGAAGGCATACCTGTTGGAGTCCCAAGGCATCCCAGCATCCCTTGGGAGCACTGTATATAAGCAGGCCTCCCATGCTGTACCAGCACTCTGGAGTTTGAATAAAGGAGCTAAGGTCACACTTGCTCATGTCTACAGTATACATTACTTTATTATGAGCATAACAGATACCAACTAAGCGGAAGCTCTGTAAGCTACTGCACCTGGCTTTTTTTTAAGAGCAATTTGCTCTTGAACTGCTCCCAGCACTGGAGTGCACAGCTCTCGTGAACTTGACATTAGTGCTCCCTTATCAGATGCAGTCAGCCGTGAGCACCTGAAAAGCCATACAGGAAATTCAGCTGGATTACTTATTCAGGTGCAGAATAGGGGAAAAAAGAGTAGTGCTCATATTTCCCGTTTACAGCACTCACTTCTCAGGCACTATTTGTGTGTTAAACCAAGGAAATCACCCCTGTGGTACGAATGTTTTAAATTTGTTCCGGGATGTGGGCGTCGCTGGCAAGGTCAGCATTTATTGCCCATCCCTAATTGCCCTTGAGAAGGTGGGGATGAGCCGCCTTCTTGAACCGCTGCAGTCCGTGTGGTGAAGTTACTCAAGGAGGCTTTGAAGGTGTACTTGAAACGTTTCCTCTACCCACCTGGGGCTTGCTTGCTGTGTAGGAGTTCCAAGTTGAGTGTTTGCTTTCGGAGTCTCGTGTCAGGCATGCAGACGATGTGGCCCGCCCAACGGAGCTGGTCAAATGTGGTCAGTGGTTCGATGCTGGGGATGTTGGCCTGAGCAAGAACACTGACATTGGTGCATCTATCCTTCCAGTGGATTTGCAGGATCTTGTGGAGGCAGCGCAGTGCAATCTTCGGTTGCCTGAGGAAGAGAGTGTTTAAAGACCAAGACCTCAAATCTGGCACCAAGCTTATGGTCTACAGGGCAGTAGTGATACCCGCCATCCTATATGGCTCAGAGACGTGGACCATATACAGTAGACACCTCAAAGCACTGGAGAAGTACCACCAGTGCTGCCTCCGCAAGATCCTGCAAATCCACTGGAATCAATGGATAAATACTAAATCAGAACACCAAGATCTGTCACTATCTGCAGCTCGAGACAGGGGTAGATTAATGGTAATGTTCATTCAAACCTAAGTCTATTGATGTATACCACAAAAAGCAAGGGACCTAGTATTGAGCCTTGCGAAACCCCACTGGAAACAGCCTTCCAGTCACAAAAACACCCGTCGAACGTTGCCCTTTGCCTCCTGCCACGGAGCCACTTTCCTCTCACATCCTGTTTATATTGGGAAGTCTATTGCTTCATGACACAAAGAAGTTTGACTGTTAATCTTTGAACTTTCCACGATGTCCAACAGTTTTCAACAAAACATCTTCGTGAACAGAACTGTGAGTATAAAGGACTAACTTTGTCCAGACAGTGATGTACATGGAGCATGCACATTGAGCACAAAGGGTTCGTTTAATATTACTTGGTATCTGCCTGTTTAGGTAGTCTTGACACCCTAGAGGGAACAACATCTGGATAATTATGAAGAATGCTGATGTGAAGTCTGGAGCCTAGCCATGCTTTGGATTTACAAGCTGTGTTTGTTCCTTTACATTTTTCTGACTAGGTCTGTGAAGCCATGTACATTAGTGGCTTGACAGCACTGATTACCGAAACAAATATTTCCGTTATAAACTGCAGAGGTTACATTCTGTACTTCTTTTAAAATTTTTTGTTTTTTGAATGAATGTCAAGTTTTGGAAAATGAAACACTTCTCCATTTTGGAACCCCAGCATCAACATGAAGTATTCCCAGGTCAGGTATAGCATGAGTAGGTGCTGTGTAAAGCTCCCTCTTCTCTGACACTCAAATGCGCATCAGCTCCAAGCTCTGAAGAGCATCCCCTATTATAGCAACATGACATCTTTCCATTGTGTAATGTAGTTGCTTCATGGGTTCTTTACTTAAGAATTCATAGCAACATATTGATATTAAGAACTAGTTGGTTTATTAACAAAGGTTTAACAATCACACTACACCAGTTCATCCACTAAGCTCACAACTGCATACCTCATCGTGGAGGACCTAGACCCAACTGGCTGGGGTTTTATTGAGTGTTGTGAGCATCACATGACTGGCTAGGCCACTCACAGTGCAACAGCTCCACAAACCTGTGAGCATACTCACAGGTCCATACATTACACACTGATTCACACCAGCCATCTTGTGGTCGTTAATTGAGACCATCAACTTTGTGCCGATGAGTGCTAAGTTAGGGACATTTTTGCGTGGCGTCCCATGCCAACTAAGAACTTGATCGAGATCATACAATGTTTATAGCCAATGGGTGGAAGAGTACTATTCTGTTCTTTAAAGGAAAAAATTAGTGACAGTTTTAAAATCAGAATAGGGCTTTCATTTGAATGGCTTACGGAAATGTTTGCAGTTAGCTAAGCTTTGCATTCAGCCCGGGCTCTGCCCTCTCCCTCTTTGAGCTCCAGCCGAAGAGCTATTCTGACTCTTCATGCTTGAGGGATCATAAGTATTGTATTTATGATGATCTTCCTTCTAACTACATGTCAAGGTTTATGGCTGAGATCTCTTGTGCGTGTCCATCTTTTTCACAGCAATTCCTTCAGTCATCATTATGATTTAATTTGATGCATGAGTTTTTATTTTGCAATTTGTCAGCATGACTCTGACTGAAACATCATGGGTTCAAGCCCCAGCCCAGGAAAGTACTGAAGTACTGCAAAAACTTGCATTTATATAGCGCCTTAAATGTAGTAAAATGTCCCGAGGCACTTCACAGGAGCATAATCAGACAAAAACTGACACCGAGCCAACAAGGAGATATTAGGACAGGTGACCAAAAGCTTGGTCAAAGACATAGGCCCCGAACTGGTGGGAGCTGCGGCCCTCCCGTTTCTTGGCGGTCCCCGGGCGGAACGTGAGTTTTTGCCGCCCACTGCCACGGGGGCCAGTTGGGTGGGAGTTTAGTCGCGGGCAGGCAGTGGGAGTCGGCGGGTGGGAAGCGGGCGTGAGCGTGCGGCGGCAGCAGTGAGCGGTGGGTGCAGGCCTCGCGACTCGGCAAACATCGGAGGCCGTGCACCGTGCATGCGCGAGATTTGGATTTTCTTTTGTAATTCCTTGTGGGCGATGACATCACTTTTGCCTGCGCATATAACCTCGCTGCTCACTCGCACCTGCCAGTTGCAGAGGGGCCAGATTTGGACAGAGAAAAAACAAGATCAGCATCAGCCAGCCATCGAAGAAAGCTGTCATGAGTCCAAAAAAAGCTTCCAAGAAGTCTAAAGGAGGGAAGCCCTGGTTTACTGAGGAGGAGCTAGAGGAATTTGTGTGAGGTGGAGCGCCGTTATAAAGACCTCACCCGGGATGGTTGTGACAAGCCAGCCGCTCCCCAAGATACACGCAGTTGGAGGGAGATTGGGGATATCATGTCCTCAGTGGGCAACATTGTGTGGGATGGAGACCAGTGCAGGAAACGATGGAACAATATTGTTGCGTCAGCAAGAGTAAGTAAACACTCCCGTACTACTCCAAAAGGTTCTGTGGCCATTGTGTCTGTGTGTGTGTGTGTGTTGCGTGAGCAAAACAGGTAAAGGCTGCAACTTTTATTTCTGCAGAAGAAAAGAGCATGCGATGTGTTAAGTATGTTAACTGGGTTTTACCTGCCACCGGAGGGCGCCACTGTCGGAGTCCTGATGGTCACTGGCAGACACGTGCAGGCCGTGAATATAACGTTGGCAGCCATGTTGAATCCTCACTTTGAGAATAAATAAACTGGAGTGAGGTCACGCCTGAACTAGCTCACCGTACTTAGCCTTGTGAAGTTATTCGATACTTAACAATTGGCAACAAGTTAAAAATACGAATTTTCACGCAATCATGTCTGTTGGAATTTTGGAGCGATTTGTGGACGAGGAAGACTGGGAGCATTTCACTGATCGCCTCGACCAATACTTCACAGCCAACGGATTGGAAGGAACCGATAACGCAATTAAGCGCAGGGCGGTTCTCCTCTCTGTTTGTGGATCAAAAATTTATGGCCTTATCAAGAATCTACTCTCACCGACTCAACCAATGGATAAGACTTACGATGAATTGTGTACGCTGATTTGGAACCACTTTAAAACCAAAGGAAAGCATCATCATGGCGAGGTATCGTTTCTATTCGCACAATCGCTCCGAGGGCCAGGACGTGGCGGAATTTGTCGCTGACCTGAGACGTCTCTCTGGGCCGTGCAACTTCAGAGCTGCGTTGGAGGAAATGCTGCGGGACATTTTCATGCTTGGCATTGGCCATGAAGTCATCCTTCGAAAGCTGCTGGCTGCTGAATCTCTGGACCTGAGCAGGACCATCACGATCGCCCAGGCATGCATGTCCACGGACGAAAACTTGAAACAGATATCTTCCCAGCATTGAAACTTACCGGCATGTACTGTGCATAAAATAATATCGTTGGTAGGCAGAGCTACACATGGCAGGGCCTACTCATCCACGTTCGTACGACCTGTAACTGTTCAAAGTCCGCCATAGGGGGTGAATCAAATCTGCCTTGTTGGCATTGCGGGGGCTATCATCAGGCCCACCAATGCCGATTCAAGCAATACGTGTACAAAGGCTGTGCAACAATGGGGCACCTTCAGCGAATGTGTCCGCAACCGAGCAAGTGTGCTGGGACATACCACGTGGCTGAGGATGATCGATCCAGCGTGGATCAAGCGGCACAGGCAACTCAACCCGAGGTACAGGACGAAGAAGTGTATGGGGTACATTCCTTTACCAAAAGTCCTCCGATAATTCTGGAAGTTAAATTAAATGGGGTTCCAGTATCCATGGAATTGGACATGGGTACGTGTCAGTCAATAATGAGCCAGAGGGCTTTCGAAAAGCTGTGGGACACTAAGGCAAAAAGACCCAAACTGAGCCCAATCAATGCGAAGCTGCGTACCTACATCAAAGAGCTCATACCAGTCATTGACAGCGTGGCAGTAAAGGTATCGTACGATGGAGCTGTGCATGATTTATCGTTGTGGATCGTTCCAGGCAATGGCCCAACGCTTTTCGGCAAGAGTGGGCTTGAGAAAATTAAATGGAACTGGAACGATATTAAAACCTTATCATCAGTGGGCTCAAGTGCTGAGCAGGTTTCCCTCGTTGTTTGAACCAGGCATCGGCAGATCCACCTAGGCCCAGATGCAAGACCCGTCTATCACACGGTCGAAGGGAGAAGGTCGAG
Organism: Pristiophorus japonicus; assembly: GCF_044704955.1. Classification (NCBI taxonomy): domain Eukaryota; kingdom Metazoa; phylum Chordata; class Chondrichthyes; family Pristiophoridae; genus Pristiophorus; species Pristiophorus japonicus. Next base: position 31,353,770 of record NC_091991.1, read on the forward strand.
AACTGGACAGACATCAACGGGAAGGAATCATATCGCCAGTCGAGTTCAGCGAATGGGCCAGTCCAATTGTCCCGGTGTTGAAAAGTGATGGCACGGCCTGGATCTGCGGCGACTACAAGGTAACAATCAACCAAGTCTCAATACAGGATCAGTACCCGTTACCCAAGGCTGACGACCTGTTTGCAATGCTAGCAGGGGAGGAAGTCGTTCACCAAATTGGACCTGACCTCCACTTACGTGACACAGGGGCTGGTCGAATCTTCGGAAAGACTGCCTTGCATCAACACGCACAAAGGGCTGTTTATATACCACAGAGGCCCTTTCGGAATTCGCTCGGCGGCAGCCATATTTCAGAGAAACATGGAGAGTTTGCTGAAGTCCGTCCCGAGAACCGTCGTGTTCCAAGATGACATCCTGATCACCAGTCACGACACCACCGAAAACCTGCACAACCTGGAAGAGGTTCTACATCGTCTGGGCAGAGTGGGACTCAGGCTAATACGCTCCAAGTGCGTTTTCATGGCACCAGAAGTCGAATTCCTGGGGAGAAAGATTTCAGCAGACAGCATCAGGCCTACAGATTCGAAGACAGAGGCCATCAAGAATGCACCCAGACCCCAAAGTGTGACGGAGCTGCGTTTGTTCCTGGGTCCTCTCAACTATTTCGGTAACTTTCTACCTAGTTTGAGCACATTGCTAGAGCCCTTACAGATGTTGCTGAGAAAGGGTAATGACTGGGTTCGGGCAAATCTCAAGACAGAGCCTTTGAGAGGGTCAGGAACCTGCTATGTTCCAATAAATTACTGGTACACTATGACCCATTTAAGCGGTTAGTGCTGTTTTGCGATACTTTATCATATGGGGTCGATTGTGTGCTCCAGCAAGCCAATGTATCAGGCAAGCTCCAACCAGTTGCATACACTTCCAGAAGTCTGTCTAAGGCTGGAAGAGCCTATAGTCTGGTAGAGAAAGAGGCTTTAGCATGCGTATATGGGGTTAGGAAATTGCAACAATACCTGTTTGGGCTTCGGTTTGAGCTTGAAACAGACCACAAGCCGCTCATTTCATTGTTTTCTGAGAGCAAAGATATAAACACCAATGCCTCGTCCCACATCCAAAGATGGGCACTGACATTATCCGCTTATGATTATGTCATTCGCCACAGACCGGGCACTGAAAATTGTGCTGATGCGCTTAGCCGGCTACCATCGTCCACATCCAGGGTGGAAATGCCACAGTCCACAGACTTGCTGCTGGTCATGGATGCCTTCGAGAGCGAGGGGTCACCTATCACTGCCCGCCAAATTAGGACCTGGACCAGCCAGAATCCTGTACTGTCAAGCGTAAAAAAGTGTGTCCTAAATGGAAGTTGGTCTGCCATTCCCAGGAAAATGCAGGATGAAATTAAGCCTTATAGTCAGCGCAAAGATGAATTATCTATTCAGTCTGATTGCCTGTTATGGGGTAAACATGTTGTTATGCCAAAAAAAGGCAGGGAAACTTTTGTGCGATATTTACAAAGTACCCATCCAGGTATTGTCATGATGAAGGCCAATGCCAGGTCTCACGTTTGGCGGCCCGGCATTGACTCGGACTTGGAGTAATGCGTGCATCAGTGCAACACTTGCATGCAACTGAGTAACGCACCTGTGGAGGCTCCGCTGAGTCTGTGGTCATGGCCATCCAAACTGTTGCCAAGGATCCACACAGACTTTGCCGGCCCCTTTCTCAGCAAAATGTTTTTTGTGGTAGTAGACGCTTACTCCAAATGGATTGAATGCGTAATTATGTCATCCAGCACGTCCACAGCCACTATTGAAAGCCTCCGGGCCATGTTCGCCACCCATGGCCTGCCCGATGTCCTTGTCAGCGACAACGGACCTTGTTTCACCAGTTCAGAGTTCCACGAGTTTATGACCCGTAATGGCATCAAGCATGTCAGGTCTGCCATTTTCAAACCCACGTCTAATGGTCAAGCGGAGCGGGCTGTCCAAACCATTAAGCAGAGCCTAAAATGCGTGACTCACGGCTCCCTACAGACCCGCTTGACCCGCATTCTGCTCAGTTACCGGACGAGATCCCACTCGCTCACCAGGGTCCCTCCTGCTGAGCTATTAATGAAGAGAGGCCTCAAAACCAGGCTTTCCCTTGTACATCCAGATCTCAATGATCATGTCAAAACCAGAAGCCAACGGCAGCAATGGTACCACGATCGCGCGGCCAGATCACGTGACATTGCTGTTCATAAACCTGTGTTTGTCCTGAATTATGGTCATGGTCCAAAGTGGGTTGCTGGCACGGTTTTGGCCAAGGAGGGGAACAGGGTGTTTGTAGTCAAACTGTTAAATGGCCAAACGTGCAAGAGGCACATCGACCAAACCAAACTGCGATTCACAGACAACCCAGAACAAATTGAAGATGACATCATCATCGACCAACCAACACACATCCAACCATCAGTTGGCCCTTGTGTCATTCACGAAGACGAACCTACCATCCCCGACAGTCCCTGTAGTGTCCTTACACCTTACTATAGAATCACACGAGGCATGTACTGCAGACAAGGTCACTACGTGAACTGAACCTTTATTCCCAGGACCAAGAAGTGCTGACCCTGCGTGGGACCTCCCTTTATATACCTGGATGACCAGGTGAGGAGTGTCTCCCACAAGTTCACCCCCTGTGGTCAAGGTGTGCATTTCTCAGGTGTATACAGTGTAGAGTGTTGTTACATAAAGGTTACAGTTATGTGAAGGTTACAAACATGACAGTCCCGTCAGACCGACTGCTCCGCAATGCAGCAATGGTCCTACTAACTCACCCAATCTTGGGTTCAAACTTAGAAGATCAACCAGGGAGCGGAAGGCACCGGACCGCCTCAACTTGTAAACACAACCTGTACCAAGGACTTTGGGGGGAATGATGTTATGTATGTTAACTGAGTTTTACCTGCCTCGGAGGACGCGACTGTTGGAGTCCTAATGGTCACTGGCAGACACGTGCAAGCCATGTATATAATGTTGGCAGCCATGTTGAATCCTCACTTTGAGAATAAATAAACTGGAGTAAGGTCATGTCTGAACTAGCTCACCGTACTTAGCCTCGTGGAGTTATTCATTTTTTTTTTTTAATTCGTAGCCAATCGTTCCAATTCTTTGTCAAATCACAAACGCCAGAGGTCACCTTGCACATGCCAAGGATCACTCTGCGCCAATGCTCTTAGCCAAAAGGCCTAGAGCCACTGCACCGTTCCTGGAAGTACTGCAATACCAGGTTCGTGCCATGGAGGTGGATGGGTCAGGTCCCCCACACACCTCCGTGGAGGTGGATGGGTCAACCCTCCCCACCCACCTCCTGTTTCCAAAAATGCAAGCATATACCTTCCTGACCAGGGAGAAACCACCCGGAGGTCATGGTGGCTGGTCAGAAACGGTACTACACTTGATCTTAGCCAAAAGGCCGAGAGAGTTATTCAATACTTAACACAACGCATCAAAGCAGAGTGGCACGGGCAGGGGCCCACCAGATGTCATCAAGGTGACTAGCCTAGAGGAGTGTGCCTTGGTTATGGTGGGTGACACCCCTGTGCCACCACACAGGGTGGCGCCGATCCCATCCTAGAGCATGGTAAGCATATCCGAATCTCCGGTCTGTATCACGCTCATGTCATGCAAGGTCATGTAACGTTATGTCAAATGCTTTTTACTGCACTGTGTGTCGCCCATTAATGGTGTGCTCATGTAGCGATGGAAGTCCTTGAAGTAAGAATATGTGAAATGTGATGGTACACATGTCAGCATGACCAACCCCACCCCCCTGCTATACACTTAAATATTGTCCTCTACTTGCAGATGTTGATTCGGACAGCACCGATCAATGCACCCCATTCACCTCTGACACACACAGACAGTGTCAAACACCAATGCCTTCCACCTCGACCCCATCAGCAGCCCAACACACCAGCTCCTTCCTCCACTCCCCCCCCCTCAGATCACCCATATCCACCGCATCCACCCCGCCACCCAGAGACACGAACACCAGGAGATAGAGGAGGGAGAAGTCCCAGTCTTCGTACCACTTGAGGTCGAGGAGTTGCAAGAGGAGGACTCCAGCCTCGTGACATGTGTGCCACCTGCTCGGCCAACATCGGTTTCGGGCTCCGACTTTTTGGGCTTCAAATCGCACGACGCGGGAACAAGTGGTGGGAGGCACAGAAACTGTGCCGGAAAAGCCACCAAGCCGCAACCACCCAGGATGAGGCAACAAGCCATTGAGGCTGCAGGATGGGTGGTGGCAATCCAGGAAATGGTCCAGTTGTCGAGGACGAGTGTCGAGCTAGGTCGAGATCTGCTGCAGGCCATGGCTGGGATAGCTGCCAGCATCACCACCTTTGCGGAGGAGCATTCTGCCAGTATGTCGCGGCTCATCAGTGCGGTGGAGCGAAACACCGACTCTGTAGAGGCCATGCGCCAATTGATGCTATCGGGCCATGTCATGGAACCCCCCCGATGACATACCATTGAGACTGTCAGATCCCGAGGAGCCGGAGATGCCAGCGGCTTCCATCTCACTGCCTACATTCTCTCCATGATGAACACGGCAGCAGTGCTCCGGCTGCCCTCCTGCACAACATCATGGAGCCGAGGCGATGAGGGGCAGGGGTGTGGGTCGCCGTGGTGAAGGCGGAGCCATGCAGAGGACGATGGGCCTCACATCGAGTGGGGAAAGAAAGGTGGTGGTTGTGGGTAGAGGGTTGGGTGTTGGTGCTGGTGATGTTGTTAACTCTTCATTAAGTTGTTGCTGTTGTTTTGCATAGTTCGTTTGGATTGTCACTTGACTGGCTTTGGAAATAATGTACACTTTTTGGATTCACTTGTTTGCATGTTCTGTCACTTGCCGTGCTATACTATTCAATACAGGCACATTGTTCACCAATTCTTGGTCGATGTTTAACTTTTATATCATCTGGGGTATGTGCGGAGAAACAGACAAATCTCCTTCAGATGTACTGGTCTCTGAGCACTATCTTGGTGTCCATATATGATGAGACCCTTTGATGGGTCCTGTCATCAGGCTATCTCACAACAACTAAGGGTGACCAATGCAGGAAGGCTGCCATTGAATGAGAGACAGTTGCACAACTTGGAGGCCACACATTAAGGCTTGCACTTCAGGCCACATTTTCATAGGTGCAACATTGCTGAGCCCCACCCCCGATATGACATGTTTTTCAGTGACATCACAGTCCATTATATATAGAAACATAGAAACATAGAAAATAGATGCAGGAGTAGGCCATTCGGCCCTTCGAGCCTGCACCGCCATTCAATGAGTTCATGGCTGAACATGCAACTTCAGTACGCCATTCCTGCTTTCTTGCCATACCCCTTGATCCCCTAGTAATAAGGACTACATCTAACTCCTTTTTGAATATATTTAGTGAATTGGCCTCAACAACTTTCTGTGGTAGAGAATTCCACAGGTTCACCACTCTCTGGGTAAAGAAGTTTCTCCTCATCTTGGTCCTAAATGGCGTACCCCTTATCCTTAGACTATGACCCCTGGTTCTGGACTTCCCGAACATTGGGAACATTCTTCCTGCATCTAACCTGTCCAAACCCGTCAGAATTTTAAACGTTTCTATGAGATCCCCTCTCATCTTTCTGAACTTCAGTGAATACAAGTCCAGTTGCTCCAGTCTTTCTTGATATGTCAGTCCCGCTATCCTGGGAACCCTGGTGAACCTTCGCTGCACTCCCTCAATAGCAAGAATGTCCTTCCTCAAGTTAGGGGACCAAAACTGTACACAGTACTCCAGGTGTGGCCTCACCAAGGCCCTGTACAACTGTAGCAACACCTCCCTGCCCCTGTACTCAAATCCCCTCGCTATGAAGGCCAACATGCCATTTGCCTTTTTAACCGCCTGCTGTATCTGCATGCCAACCTTCAATGACTGATGTACCATGACACCCAGGTCTCGTTGCACCTCCCCTTTTCCTAATCTGTCACCATTCAGATAATAGTCTGTCTCTCTGCTTTTACCACCAAAGTGGATAACCTCACATTTATCCACATTATACTTCATCTGCCATGCATTTGCCCACTCACCTAACCTATCCAAGTCACTCTGCAGCCTCATAGCATCCTCCTCGTAGCTCACACTGCCACCCAACTTAATGTCATCCGCAAATTTGGAGATACTACATTTAATCCCCTCGTCTAAATCATTAATGTACAATGTAAACAGCTGGGGCTCCAGCACAGAACCTTGCGGTACCCCACTAGTCACTGCCTGCCATTCTGAAAAGTACCCATTTACTCCTACTCTTTGCTTCCTATCGGCCAACCAGTTCTCAATCCATGTCAGCACACTACCCCCAATCCCATGTGCTTTAACTTTGCACATTAATCTCTTGTGTGGGACCTTGTCGAAAGCCTTCTGAAAGTCCAAATACACCACATCAACTGGTTCTCCCTTGTCCACTCTACTGGAAACATCCTCAAAAAATTCCAGAAGATTTGTCAAGCATGATTTCCCTTCCCATGCTGACATGGACCTATCATGTCACCTCTTTCCAAATGCACTGCTATGACATCCTTAATAATTGATTCCATCATTTTACCCACTACCGATGTCAGGCTGACCGGTCTATAATTCCCTGTTTTCTCTCTCCCTCCTTTTTTTAAAAAGTGGCGTTACATTGGCTACCCTCCACTCCATAGGAACTGATCCAGAGTCTATGAAATGTTGGAAAATGACTGTCAATGCATCCGCTATTTCCAAGGCCACCTCCTTAAGTACTCTGGGATGCAGTCCATCAGGTCCTGGGGATTTATCGGCCTTCAATCCCATCAATTTGCCCAACACAATTTCCCAACTAATAAGAATTTCCCTCAGTTCCTCCTTCTTACTAGACCCTCTGATCCCTTTTATATCCGGAAGGTTGTTTGTGGCCTCCTTAGTGAATACCGAACCAAAGTACTTGTTCAATTGTTCCGCCATTTCTTTGTTCCCTGTTTTGACTTCCCCTGATCGCTTGCTGTGTAGGATTCTATACTTGAGCTCATGTTGTTCTCAGGTTCACATCCTGCCACCTGACAGAACCTTACATGATTTTATAATTGCCTATATACTTTGACATAAGCTCATACCATCTGAACACTCACATTGCCTCAATAAATCTGTTGTGCGTGCAATGTTCTTAAAAACCCTTATAGCAATCTCCATGGAGCCTCTACTGTATCTCATAGCTCATTTCCACTTCCTATACCATACTAACCCTTCAACAGAGTACTTTCCATTTACATCTGTGAAGTCTTTCTGTGCAGTTTAATTTCCAGCTGTGATCTCATTCTGAGAGTGTGACAATGGTGCAGCATATGTATGTGAGCCGGGATGTGCAGCTCCCGACCACTCTGTGCGATTGTCCCTGCCGCCCGATTTACAGCCAGCTCAGACAACCTTTTTCCCAGCGGTCGTTCTGGCGGACAAGAGTAGGATCTTAGAGGATCCTAGACCACTAAAATCCCACTGTTGGAGCCTCCTGCATGGGCGGGCATTAGGAAGTTGCGTCGGCGGTACTTCCTTGAGGAAACTCCCGCCGGGCAGGACCTGGGCGGCAGATGGGCGGTACACGAGGAATCTCGGTAAAAACATTTTTGGGGGGCAGTACCTCGGCGGCTGTGGGCGGTATTGGGCGGCTCATTCACCAAGTTCGGGCCCATAGGTTTTAAGGAGCGTCTCAAAGGATGAGAGAGATGGAGAAGCAGAGAGGATAAGGGGGAGAATTCTGGAGCTTACGGCCCAGAGGGCTGAAGGCACAGCCGCCAACGGTGGGGCAAAGGAAATCGGGGAAGCACATTGCACTGTCAGAGATGCTGTCTTTCAGGTGAGACATTAAGCTGGGGCCCCATCTACCTGTGCAGATGGATGTAAAATAATAATATAGGAATTCTTTCTGTATCCTGGCCAACAATGATCCCTCAACTAACTCCAACAAAATAGATGAACTGGTCATTGCTGTTTTGTGACCTTGCTTTAAGCAAACCGGCTAACACATTTGCTTACATAACAACAGTGACTGCACTGCCTGAGCATGACAGATACCATACAAGGGCGAGCTCTTTCTTTTCTTTCTTCCTTATTTCGAATTCATTAACCTATGCATGGATATGTGTTTCCTGTCTCATAATGGATTTTTGTGCCATTTCAAATCTTCATCAACCAGCCAATCTTTTTTTTAATTTGTTCCGGGATGTGGGCATCGCTGGCAAGACAAGCATTTATTGCCCATCCCTAATCGCCCTTGGGAAGGTAGGTGGTGGTGAGACACCTTCTTGAACCGCTGCAGTCTGTGTGGTGAAGGTACTGTCACAGTGCTGTGAGAGAGTGAGTTCCAGGATTTTGATCCAGCGGCGATGAAAGAACGGCCGATATATTTCCAATCAGGATGGTGTGTAACTTGGAGGGGAATGAAGAGGTGATGGTGCTCCCATGTGCCTGCTTCCCTGGTCCTTGTCCTTCTAGACGGTAGAGGTCACAGGTTTAGGAGGTGCTGCCGAAGAAGCCTTGGTGAGTTGCTGCAGTGCATCTTGTAGATGATACACATTGCAGCTACAGTGCACCGGTGGTGGAGGGAGTGAATGTTGAAGGTGGTGGATGGGGTGCCAATCAAGCGGCTGCATTGTCCTGGATGGTGTCGAGCTTCTTGAATGTTGGTGAAGCTGCACTCATCCAGGCAAGTGGAGAGTATCCCATCACACTCCTGACTTGTGCCTTGTAGATGATGGAAAGGCTTTGGGGAGTCAGGAGGTGAGAAACTTCAATATTCTCAGCTTTTCTGCCGATGAGCCAATTTAATAAAGAATAAGATCTAACCAGTTAAATAGATATCAAATATATTTTTTGACAATGGCTCACTTAGAAAGACACACATCATCAATCAATTCTTTAAAAGAATCTCATGTCTCTGTTTACAGGAACGTTTCTCTGGTTAGCTAAATTAAAAATGAGGTTACCATATCTGCCTCTGTAGCCACTTGTAATAAGGAATTCCATATATGGGAAAAATTCTTCTAACTTCTGCCTTCATTTGTCCAGTGATAAACCTGAGCATATACTTCTTAGGAGTCCATCAGAATTATTTGCACATAAAACAAACCTGAGACGTTGAACCAGAGGCGAGATGAGGAGAACTTTTTTTATGAAGCGAGTTGTTATGGTCTGGAATGCACTGCCTGAAAGGGCGGTGGAAGCAGATTCAATAGTAACTTTCAAAAGGGAATTAGATAAATAGTTGAAGGGGAAAAATTTGCAAAGCTATGGTTAAACGGTAGTTGAGTGGCACCTATTATAGCTCTTTCCAACAGCTGGCACAGGCACGATGGGCCGAATGGCCTCCCCTCTGTATACTAGGATAACCCAAAAGTGGCTTAAAGTTCTAGTCTTACTTTCAAGCATATAGAGGATTAGTTAGAAACAGAGTCATGTAGTCATAGGACCAAGAGGGAACATAAGAACATAAGATCATAAGAAATAGGAGCAGGGGTAGGCTATTTGACCCCTCGAGCCTGCTCCGCCATTCAATAAGATCATGGCTGATCTGATCATAGCCTCAACTCCACTTTCTTGCCTGTTCCCCATAACCTTTGACTCTCCTATATTTCAAGAATCTGTCTATCCAGCCTTGAATATTTTCAATGACCCAGCCTCCACAGCTCTCTAGGGTAAAGAATTCCAAAGATTCACGACCCTTGTAGAATTTACCAATATTTCGCAAAGATTCCTTGTACCTTTCCCCTGCAGAGGAGAAGAATCCCTTTTTGAACTTTTAAAATGGAAGGAAAAACTTCAGGACACAAATGAATTTAAAGGGCAGACGAGGCCTGCAGGGGATAAAAGGGGATGCATTCATGGAGCCCCCCCTGCCCCCCCCCCCCCCCCAGTGTTTGGACTCATAGGAAAGGGAATTTAATTTGGAACTCGATAAACATTTTGGTATCCTAGGAAAATCTCTGAGGAAGATACCTAAGAGCTTTATAAGTTTAAGATCTCTAAAGGAACATGTTGGAACAGGCTGCCAGAACAGAGGGTGGGACTTCACTCAGGAATTGGGTATTGGAGATAATTCAATTTGTCTGGGAGAATGAGCCAATCGATAACTAACAAGAACTGTGAGACATAAAAATTCGCTCTCTAGGACATAAACGCATCAAGAGCTATCAGGCTAATCACCGGAGACCATTATTGGCATGCTTGTGCAAATAGGCCTATAGAAATCACGGGCCCAGCCAAATGGCCCAAGAGTTTAAACACTGCTTCAACAATGCCAACCGGTGATTTTCTACATTACCACATCATAATCAAATTACTGCTGAATGAGCCCGCCAAATTCTGACAAAGAAGAGAGCTCAAAACTAATGAGCAGTTCCCTTGAAACAAAGAGCTGGGCCAGATTTGGCGGGAGATAAGGAAGCCTTTTTGGGGTATATCTATTCCCAGTTTTACAAGGGAAGAAAAGCAGCAGGAGATGGGGAGTGAAGAAATGGAGTAGTGGAGAAAACTACAAAAACCATCAAGGATCGACCGAGCACGCCGACAGCAAGAGGCCCACGAAATGGAAGGTTGTCAGCAACCAAATTGACAACCCGGGCCATCACAACCAGCGAAACGACCAACCGAAACCAACTCAGCAAAAACCAAAGAATCGACATTTATTTCCACTCCACAATCTACTTCTGAATGACCAACGGGTGAGAAATTACCTAAAAGGACTAACTAAAACTATTCCTAACCAAAGAAAGTGGGTACTTACCCCATACATCCAAAACGCGACTTACCGCATCAGTGGACTCACCCCAACTGAAGACTACGCAGTCCGAAGTCCTCTCCTCCATCCGGGGTACAGCTCACCTAGAAGGCAAAGTGCAGTGAACCCTGAAACCGCGATTCACCGGCAACTGTCAAAAGGGATTAGTGAGCATAGCCCCTGAACCCCCAGAGCTATAACTTAGTTAGTTAGGGGAATTGGGAGGGGGAGGCTGGAATAACTTGTGTAAATGTATCTGCATTCTCCTCTTTACCCCATTTAGAGTTTAAGCTGTATTCTTTTCCCCACAGGCTGTATTTTGACAATTTATTCAATGTGTTGTACCCCTCAGTATGTATTGGTATCACTCTGTGTGTGTTATTAAAAGTGTGCCTTTTACTTCTTTTTAAACACAATAAAGCCATACCTGCTTCCTATCTTGAAACCGATTGTCTGTCCAAGTCTGTCACAGTACCTTCAGAATTCCAGAGTCTAGAACCAAGGGTGTGGGAGCGATTTGAAACCGTTCATATAAGGTCAGAAGGGAAAGCTGACCCCTTGAAAACCACCCCTTACACCCTCTGAGAGAAGAAATTCCTCCTCATCATCTTAAATGGGTGATCCCTTATTCTGAAATGATGCCCCCTAGTTCTAGATTCTACCCACAAGGGGAAACATCCTCTCTGCATCTACCTTGCCGAGCCCCCTCAGTATCTTATATGTTTCAATATGATCACCTCTCATTCTTCTAAACTCCAATCAGTATAGGCCCAACTTGCTCAACCTTTCTTCATAAGACAAGCCACTCAGGAATCAACCTCGTGAACCTTCTCTGAACTGCCTCTAATGCAAGTCCTTAAATAAGGAGACCAAAACTATACGCAGTACTCTAGGTGTGGTCTCACCAATGCCCTGTACAGTTGTAGCAAGACTTCCCTGCTTTTATACTCCAAGAAGAGTAGAAGGTAGAAGGCACAGCAGGCATAATGGGGCAGATTTTGCGGTGGGTATGACAGCCTACTCTGAGGGTACGCCGTTCTACGGTCTTTGAAATTGACCGCAAGTTCGGGATTTCCGAAACTGTCAAGTTACGCTTTGACAGATGATCTGCACTGATGGGGAAATACGAATTGCTGGTGTAGTTAGGTTAATTGCCCACCAATTTCCCAGCAATTACCTCTGAAAATTTTACGCTTAGCGAAAGCAGGCACAGCAGCCTGTTTCACTGTGAAAGGAATCCATTTTAGTGCGTCTGTAAGGGTTGTTAAACGCTCTGTTATCACTTCACAATAAAATACATATAGCTAGTGGCAACATTTTGAAACAATAACATTTAAAATATGGCAATTAATATTTAAAATTAACAATATTTTCTGCAATCAAGAACTGGGCATTCAGCACAAATCATTTATACATCCTCCAAATGTATGAAATAAAACCATTTTGCTATTTAATTATTTTATAACGCTGGCCCACAGCTGGTATGCTAGGTGCATGGTGTATAGTAAATCAAAAGGATCAGAGCCAATGCCTTTCAGTGCTGCTAAATCGCAGTCCGTCGTAATGGACTGCTGACAGGATATTAAATGCTAGCCTTCCCTAAACAAATGAACCTACTTTCCCTGAAACCCTCATCATTGCCTTTGTTACAACTAGACTTGATTATTCCAATGCACTCCTGGCTGGGCTCCCACATTCTGCACGACCTAAACTTGAGGTCATCCAAAACTCTGCAGCCTATGTACTAATTCGCACCAAGTCACGATCACCCATCACCTCTGTGCTCGCTGACCTACATTGGCTTCCGGTTAAGCAATGCCTCATTTTCAAAATTCACATCCTTGTTTACAAATCCCTCCATGGCCTCGCCCCTCCCTATCTCTGTAATCTCTTTCAGCCTCACAACACCCCCCCCCTCCCCCCCCTCCCCCCCCCCCCCCCGAGATGTCTGCACTCCTCAAATTCTGCCCTCTTGAGAATCCCTAATTATAAACGCTCAACCATTGGTGGCCGTGTCTTCAGCTGCCCAGGCCCTAAGCTCTGGAATTCCCTCCCTAAACCTCTCCGCCTCTCTACCTCTCTTACCTCCTTTAAGACGCTCCTTAAAACCTACCTCTTTGACCAAGCTTTGGGTCATCTGCTGTAATTTCTTCTTCTGTGGCTCAGTGTCTAATTTATCTATTTTGTCTTATATCACTACTGTGAAGCGCCTTGGGGCATTTTGCTATGTTAAAGGCGCTATATAAATAAAAGTTGTTGTTATACATTACAACAGTGACTACATCCCAAAAGTACTTAATTGGCTGCAAAGCGCTTTGGGACGTTCGGTGGACGTGAAAGGCGCTATGTAAATCCGAGTCTTTCTTCTTTCTTAATATAAATAAATCCTGAATAATACTTGCATGTGATCCTATGTGTATGTGAGAGACACATTTGCACCAGGTATCAAAAAATTACACTCTTTGTGAACAGAAACACAATTTGTACTTCCAGAGGAAGAAAGTGCCAATTCTCCCTCAACATGTTCATGCCTTGCTTTCATCTGGGCACTTTTCACAATTGTCTCCCACTAATATTAAATGACTGAACACGAGTTTAAAAGAATAAAAAACTTACCCGATTTACATAAAATAAATCTGAACACATCCTTAATTTAAAAAGCCGGGATGTTTGAAGTACAACACAGGTGGCTCCATAGCTCAGGGGTTAGAGCACTGGTCTTGTAAACCAAGGGTTGTGTGTTCAAATCTCCCTGGGGCTTGTTCAAAGTTAACTCAGTAAGTAATGAGACAGGCAAAATAAACGATCTCCTGGTAAAAGATCCTCTCGGAATGAGTGATCACAGTATGGTTGAATTTGTAATACAGATTGAGGGTGAGGAAGTTGTGTCAAAAACAAGCGTGCTATGCTTAAACAAAGGGGACTACAGTGGGATGAGGGCAGACTTGGCTAAAGTAGACTGGAAACACAGACTAAATGGTGGCACAATTGAGGAACAGTGGAGGACTTTTAAGGAGCTCTTTCATAGTGCGCAACAAAAATATATTCCAGTGAAAAAGAAGGGCGATAAGAGAAGGGATAACTAGCTGTGGATAACCAAGGAAATAAAGGAGAGTATCAAATCAAAGACCAATGCGTATAAGGTGGCCAAGGTTAGTGGGAAACTAGAGAATTGGGAAAATTTTAAATGAGTAAAAAAGCAATAAAGAAAGGAAGATAGATTTCGAAGGTCAACTTGCGCAAAACATAAAAACAGATAGTAAAAGCTTTTACAGATATATAAAACGGAAAAGAATGACTAAAGTAAATGTTGGTCCCTTAGAAGATGAGAAGGGGGATTTAATAATGGGAAATGTGGAAATGGCTGAGACCTTAAACAATTATTTTGCTTCGGTCTTCACAGTGGAAGACACAAAAACCATGCCAAAAATTGCTGGTCACGGGAATGTGGGAAGGGAGGACCTTGAGACAATTACTATTACTAGGGGATAGTGCTGGACAGGCTAATGGGACTCAAGGTAGACAAGTCCCCTGGTCCTGATGAAATGCATCCCAGGGTATTAAAAGAGATGGTGGAAGTTATAGCAGATGCATTCGTTATAATCTACCAAAATTCTCTGGACTCTGGGGAGGTACCAGCGGATTGGAAAGCAGCTAATGTAACGCCTCTGTTTAAAAAAGGGGGCAGACAAAAGGCAGGTAACTATAGGCCGGTTAGTTTAACATCTGTAGTGGGGAAAATGCTTGAAACTATCATTAAGGAAGAAATAGCGGGACATCTAGATAGGAATATGCAATCAAGCAGATGCAGCATGGATTCATGAAGGGGAAATCATGTTTAACTAATTTACTAGAATTCTTTGAGGATATAACGAGCATGGTGGATAAAGGTGTACCGATGGATGTGGTGTATTTAGATTTCCAAAAGGCATTCGATAAGGTGCCACACAAAAGGTTACTGCAGAAGATAGAGGTACGCGGAGTCAGAGGAAATGTATTAGCATGGATAGAGAATTGGCTGGCGAACAGAAAGCAGAGAGTTGGGATAAATGGGTCCTTTTCGGGTTGGAAATCGGTGGTTAGTGGTGTGCCACAGGGATCTGTGCTGGGACCACAACTGTTTACAATATACATAGATGACCTGGAAGAGGGGACAGAGTGTAGTGTAACAAAATTTGCAGATGACACTAAGATTAGTGGGAAAGCGGGTTGTGTAGAGGACACAGAGAGGCTGCAAAGAGATTTGGATAGGTTAAGCGAATGGGCGAAAGTTTGGCAGATGGATTACAATGTCGGAAAGTGTGAGGTCATCCACCTTGGGAAAAAAAACAGTAAAAGGGAATATTATTTGAATGGGGAGAAATTACAACATGCTGAGATGCAGAGGGACCTGGGGGTCCTTGTGCATGAATCCCAAAAAGTTAGTTTGCAGGTGCAGCAGGTAATCAGGAAGGCGAATGGAATGTTGGCCTTCATTGCGAGAGGGATGGAGTGCAAAAGCAGGGAGGTCCTGCTGCAACTGTATAGGGTATTGGTAAGGCCGCACTTGGAGTACTGCGTGCAGTTTTGGTCACCTTACTTAAGGAAGGATATACTGGCTTTGGAGGGGGTACAGAGACGATTCACTAGGCTGATTCCGGAGATGAGGGGGTTACCTTATGATGATAGATTGAGTAGACTGGGTCTTTACTCGTTGGAGTTCAGAAGGATGAGGGGTGATCTTATAGAAACATTTAAAATCATGAAAGCGATAGACAAGATAGAGGCAGAGAGGTTGTTTCCACTGGTAGGGGAGGCTAGAACTAGGGGGCACAGCCTCAAAATACGGGGGAGCCAATTTAAAACCGAGTTGAGAAGGAATTTCTTCTCCCAGAGGCTTGTGAATCTGTGGAATTCTCTGCCCAAGGAAGCAGTTGAGGCTAGCTCATTGAATGTATTCAAGTCACAGATAGATAGATTTTTAACCAATAAGGGAATTAAGGGTTACGGGGAGAAGGCGGGTAAGTGGAGCTGAGTCCACGGCCAGATCAGCCATGATCTTATTGAATGGCGGAGCAGACTCGAGGGGCTAGATGGTCTACTCCTGTTCCTAATTCTTATGTTCTTATGTTCTTATGTAATTCTTTGGGTTAGCAAAACACTCTACAACACTCTACAATGCTCCTTAATGCAAATAGGAAAAGGAACATGCTTCTTAGTATGAAATATATATATAACGTAATGTTTAATACACTTCCCAAGTGATAGAACCTGTTTTAACCTCAGCAGCAGATTGAACAGTTAAACGATTTAGTTCACTTTAGTAAAGGGTCAATGGACCAGATTCTTTCCATTGACCTCAAATTATCTTTTTTAACCTTCAAGTGGAAAACAGATGCCAAATTATTGTTGGTATTTTGTTGTATAATTTTAACAAAATGCTGATACATGAAATAAGTCCAAAAACCAGTTTAATTTAAAGTTTTTAGAAGTTTTAAAAATGTAATTTCAATGGTAAGGACAGAAAGAAGTTTCTGTGGGCGTTTTGACAGATTTTGTGGGCGTGTCTTCCCTTAGGCATAGGCTGTAAGCTGCGTTCCTGGCCTTTGTGATGCAATACGCTGTGGGTGACTCTGCAACGCCGAAGAGCAAGGCTATGTTCTGGGCCTCACATGAGGTATGTTTGTAAGAAAAAACTTTTTTACGCAGCAAGTGTTTGGGTTCTGGAATGCACTGCCTGAAAGGATGGTGGAGGCAGACTCAATCTTATCTTTCAAAAGGGAGTTGGATAAGTACCTGAAGGAAAAAGATTTGCAGGGCTATGGGAAAAGGCAGGGACTAGCTGAGAGCTGGCATGGGCTCAACGGGCTGAATAGCCTTCTTCCGTGCTGTAACCATTCTGTGATTCCATGATTCTTTTCGGAGGTCGGCAACGTGCTCCATAGTTATGACCCAACTGCAATTTTTGGGTCAATGCTTTTGTTTTGTAAAATTGGATTTTAGGTGTTTCATTTAGTAAGTTAAAGTTAATGGGCTCAATCTTCCCCAGTGATTTGTGCCGTTTTTTTGGCACACACTGTTTTTTATGGCCTAAATTTTAAAATCCAAGTTTCCCCAAAGATTGTGCACCAGTGTGACTCAGTTAGTTACGATTTTTTTAGGTTTGTTTTTTTTGCGTCATAGCCCATTGCACATGCTCAGGCCTGGGTGTGGTCCATACTAGGGCATCGACCTTGGGGAGAGAGACACAAAGAAGTTTGTACTACCTGCCGTTTTGAGCTTCTTGCATGGGGGCAATATTGACAATGCCATGCCTCGTGCAAGCCTTCTGCATGATGATGCTGCAGAGGAGACAATTGATTCAACGTCATTGCATGAGGAACCTCAGAGCACATAGGATGATGGGCAGGAGGCTTTACCCACGTTGGGTATATCGAGACAGGCATTCATACCTGCACCTGAGTGATGCAGACTGTGAGAAGGCTGCGTTTTCACAAAGAAGTTGTAACTGAGATCTGAGTTAATAAAAGCAGACCTGCAACCTAGAAGCGTCAGGAGGATTGCTTTGTCAGTTGAAGTGAAGGTTACAGCTGCACTTTCATTCTATGCACCTGGATTCCAAGCTATAACTGGGGATGTGTGCGCCATTTCTCAACATGCAACACATGTCTGCATTCGGCAGGTGACTGCTGCACTATATGCCAGGAGGAATGACTACATAAAGTTCCCCATGATCGCCCATGCAATGCATGACAGGGCTGTGGGCTTCTTCAGGATTGCTGGCTTCCCAAAGATACAGGGCTGCATTGATTGTATCCACATCGCCTTGCGAACACCTTTGGAGGATTCAGAGGTGTACTGGTACAGAAAAGGCTTCTAATCCCTTAATGTGCAACTCGTGTGTGACGACATGTATCACATCATGTCAGTTGATGCGAGATACCATGGGAGCACCCATGATGTGTTCATCCTACGCAAGAGCGTTATATCTGCCATGTTTCAGCAGCAGCCAGAAGGGCAGAGCTGGCTACTGGGAGACAAAGGATATGACCTCGCCACCTGGCTTATGACGCCCCTATGCGTAACCCGGACGGGAGCTGACCGGGAATACAACATGTTGCACATTGCGACGCGCAGCATAATAGAGAGGACCATTGGCATCTTGAAACAGCGTTTCCGATACCTGGACCATTCCGGAGGCTACTTGCAATACTCCCTTGAGATTGTCAGTCAGTTCACTGTTGTGTGCTGCATGCTGCATAACTTAGCGATCATGAGGCAGCAGCAGCTGTTAGTAGAAAACCCACTTGAGGTGAGAGTGGCTGATGATGATGAGGAGGAGGAGGAGGACGAGGAGGAGGAAGCCATGCAACTACCTGAATCGGGAGCACGACAGCGGAGGAGGGCGGGTCGTCATGCCCCTTTAACAATTGTTCAAGCCTTGCGCCAGCAGTTCATCCGTGAACGCTTTGTTGCCTGAAGGCTCAGCGGAAACTGTTCCAAATGGACTGTGTTTACTGTTTGGACCTGTTCCGTAATGTTGTGTTGTGTTAATGGAATAAATAATGGAAATGATTCTTGGTTACTTCAAAAGATGTGCTAATAATGGAACAAATAATGGAAATGATCCAGTTATAATTTAAAATATATTTTATTCAAAAGTTTAACAAACATTTGTTTGTACTTAACTTAACTTTAATAAAAATATTCTTGTATCAAACTTTAAAGTTTTCAGTTAAGATCACTTCAAAACTTTAAGATCACTTACAAACTTTCAAACTTGTAAATTTACATAACTTAAAAAAATCTTTTAATTTGAGAACAGTTACAACAGTAACAACAATAATAATAACAACAACAATAACAGCAGCAAAGAAAGGCTGCACCCATCTCTCCTCCACCTTATTCTAAGACCGCCTGCTGCGCTTGGTCTCGTTGACTCCACCCTTGCCCACAGGTGGTGGCGTAGTGTTTCTCGGGTTGGTATCAAGCTTATTCTTTTGAACATCTTGAGTAATCACACTTCTTGATGGGGGGGGGCATGGGCAGGCGGTAATGTGGAAGGCCCGGCTTGGGCTTCTTCAGAGGCTGGTCTGAGGATTGGAGTGGGAGTGACAGTTGATTCTGTCAATGGGTGCGAGGTCTGGGTGTGTTCCCTTATTGCAGCAGCTAACCCCGACATTCCCTCCCTCGTGCTCTCACAGTGTCTCAACTACCTGCAACATTCCCTCCCTCATGTTCGCTGACAGTGTCTCAACTACCTGTGACATGCCCTCCCTCATGTTGAGCAACAGTGCGTCAAGTACCTGCAACAGTCCCTCCCTCATGTTCACTGAGAGTGTTTGAATGACTTGCAACATTCCCTCCCTCATGTTCACTGACAGCGCATCAGCTATCTGTGACATTCCCTCCCTGACGTGCGTCGACATTGCATCTGCTGCCTGAGACATTCCCTCCCTCATGTTTCCGGACAGTGTTTCCATTTCTCATGAGAGTGTTGTTACCTCTCGTGACAGTCCCGATACCTCATCACCCAATCCACTGATGGTGTCCTGGAGTAATTATGTAAGGTCAATACTCTCCACACTCATTGCCATCATTTGAACCACATCTGTTAGTGCCTGCACCTTAGGAGAGTGCTGCCGAGCTCTCCTTCCCTTCCACACCCTGGGTGTGGCTCGCTGCTTCCCACTGGGACCCGCAGCCTTGGACGGTGGGTCCCTGCGTGTGCCTCACTGCACCCCATCACTGGGACCCACAGTCTTGGACGATGGGGCCCTGGGTGTGCCTCGTTGCATCCCACTGGAATCCCCAGCTTTGGGCTGTGGGAAACCATGGAATTTCCCACCAACACTCGTACTACTCAGGAAAGGGGCTGGCACCGCAAAGGGCGGCACCTACACCTCCTTCAAAGTGAGTTTAACAGTGGGGGCTTCATCCATTCCCTCCCCCTCACCCCCATGCTCTTGGTCTGTGACGTGGGATTGGAAGATGTTCTCTTCTTCAGGCTCGTCCGCCTCTGAATCTTCTTCTGCAAAGTCAGGGTTGGCCTCAAGTTCTGCAAAATATAACAGAACAGACAAATGGTTATCAGCAGAGGAGGGGGCAGGGTGGGTGGCATGAGTAGGCTCACACAGCGAAGGCAACAGGCTAATTTGAAGGACCAAGATGAATGATAGCACATTGCATCAATCGAAGTGTAGCTGATGGAGACATCCCCAGGAACCGAAGCATAGCTAGCCCGCACAGTACTTAACATTTAGCAAAGCCAGACTGGAATTTGCAGGACTTAACCTCTCCCTCGAGTGTGGGCCCAGTTTGTTCAATGGTGGTTGCTTTTCTCCAGGCAGGACCCATCAAAGCAGCGACCCTCTCTTCCAAGGGTGTCAGTGGGTACAGATTTGATTGGCTTCCTCCGTTTGAGTTCTTTCCCATTTGCTGTGTGCCACCTTCCTCTGCAAAGATGAAAACATAACTTTTTAGGGAGGGTGTCTTTCTGCTGGGTGGGATGTATACAGCTGGTCAAATTTACAATTGCAATTCCATTGAATAAATGAAAATATTACATACACTAATTACTTGACCAAGGTCCTGCCACTTTTTGTACTGGCCACCAGACCTCGGGGTGGCCACCATTATACGGTAATCTTCTGCAAGTTGATTCCAGTGTTTCTTCATTTCTTTTGGTGACACTTTTATGTGACCTCCGCTGGTGTCCAGCTCGTGCCATCTGGCCTCAATTACAGTAACTAGTGCCTCCACTTCATCCTGTAAGAAATTCTTGGTGCTTGAGCCGTTTTGCATCTTGTATTGCAGCTCCGATTTTTCCAATGAGAATTAAAGTTCTCACACACAACTGGCTCTTTAAAAATGGCCGAAAGCAGACCGCAAGCTGTACTGGGCATGCACATTCATAGCAATCACGTGAAAAATGTTTTTGTTTTCGCGCATGCGCAAATCGTTTTTTCGCTGCAGACATTGGGCTCTACCCCCCGAAGCTACAGGACAGGCTGCGCGGCACCAATTTCAAAAAATAGAACAGGAAAACTTGTTACTTATTTTTTTGGAGTAGTTGGGACCAGAAAAAACAGGCTTAACTCTGGCAATATGCCAAAAACGGCATGGGGAAAATTGAGCCCATAATCACACAATAAAACCATTCCTGATATTTGAGGAGCTTTGTTACTGAAATATTCATGCTTCCAACATTACAACAGTGACTACACTCCAAAAGTACTTCATTGACTGTACAGCGCTTTGAGACGTCCGGTGATCGTGAAAGGCGCTATAGAAATGCAAGTATTTTTTTCTTTCTTGTGTTAACACCACATTGCATGAGATAAAAATATACTAAACCGGCTGGCTCAAGGAGACAGGAATTCCCTTAAGTCTGTCCATAGGCCAAGGATTAGTTTTATCACCTCTCCTGAAGTGCCCAACCAAGTACAATAACATCGACCTCAAAGTTCACTATTTGATGGCAACACCTGATGCAGCATATTAACATGAGCTGATCTCAGATTTTGTTTTGATCTCAGCAATAGGCAACCAGCAACCATTTAAATGACTGTGTCACCATGGTATCTGCTCTCACAACAGAGATAATCGACAACAATTACATCAAGTATCTATCATCTAAAACTAGTTGTACAAGATCAAAAAACCTGCCCAGAATGTCTTTTAGACTAAATTACTGTGCTTTGATTATAATGCTTCCAGAACGTGAAAGGAAAGCTAACCATAAGAGTAGCAAGATCTTCTGAGAAGCTTCATGTTTTTAAGAAAGTTCCCGGAATCAGAGCAAAGCAAAATCCTTTATCCTTTTCCTTTTTTCACTAAAGCGGGAATATGGCAGAATCTACCTCACTAAGCACCACGAGAGAGCTCATCCAAAACTCTGCTGCCCGTGTCCTAACTCGCACCAAGCCCCGTTCACCCGTCCCCCCGTGCTCCCTGACCTACATTGGTTCCTCGTCCCGCAACACCTCGATTTTAAAATTCGCATCCTCATTTTCAAATCCCTTCATGGCCTCGCCCTTCCTTCTCTCTGCAGCCATCTCCAGCCCAACAACCCTCCAAGATATCTGCACTCCTCCAATTCTGGCCTCATATGCATCCCCGATTTTCATCACTCCACCATTGGCGGCCGTGCCTTCAGTTGTCTCGGCTCTAAGCTTTGGAATTCCCTCCCTGCACCTCTCTACCTCTCTCTCCTCATTTAAACCGTTCCTTAAAACCTACCTCTTTGACCAAGCTTATAGTCACCTGTTCTAATATCTCCTTATATGGCTCAGAATCAAATTTTGTTTGATAACGCTCCTGTGAAGTGCCTTGGGGTGTTCTACTACGTTAAAGGAGCTATATAAATGCGTGTTGTTGTTATTGGCTATTTACTTCAAAACTTGTTCCAATCCAGCTAAATATAACTTGCATTATATCTCATTGTCTACAGATTAGCAAACATAATTTACAATTAGATTTTGCTTCCTTTGTTTCTGTGTGGTGCATTGTTACTGTACAAAATTTGTTTTCTAGAATAAATTATGATGAACTAGTTGGGTTGAAGGAGAAGAGAGTGTTTCTGTGAAGAGACGAGGAATTGGATGGGGCACACTGTCTCTCTGAACTGGTTCCAGAGGGGATAGTAAGTAGAACATAAGAAATAGGAGCAGGAGTAGGCCATACGGCCCCTCGAGCCTGCTCCACCATTCAATAAGATCATGGCTGATCATTGGCCTCAACTCCACTATCCCGCCCGATCTCCATAATCCCTTGATTCCCCTTGACTCCAAAAATCTATCTATCTCAGCCTTGAATATATTCAACGACTGAGTATCCACAGCCCTCTGGGGCAGAGAATTTTAAAGATTCACAACCCACTGAGTGCAGAAATTCCTCCTCGTCTCTGTCTTAAATGGCCCAACCCCTTATCTTGAGACTGCCCTCTAGTTCTAGACTCTCCAGCCGGGAGAAACAACCTTTCAGCATCTACCCTGTCAATCCCCTTCAGGGTTGTATGTTTCAATGAGATCACCTCTCATTCTAAACCCCAGAGAGTATAGGCCCATTCTACACAATCTCTCCTCATAAGACAACCTCTCATCCCAGGGGTCAATCTAGTGAACCTCCGTTGCACCACCTCCTAGCCAAGTATATCCTTCCTTAGATAAGGAGACCAAATCAAAGTGTCATTGAAATGTGTTTCTTGCCGATTAATCAACGGTCTTGGACAATAAAGTCTGGCTCTGCCCTAGTCCTTGCCTATAGCGAGATACTTGCCACAAGCACAGATCGGAAAGTCCCAGCAGTGTGCTGGTGACGTTTCCATTGGCACTCACCCGAGCCAGGAACCGCACCATGGGCAAGGACTCGGAAATCTACCCATAAGTTCAAATCCCAGTTCTTTCCTTTGGGCGCCTTCCAACTGTTTAAAGCTTTAAATTTGTTTTTTTTAAACTGGCAAAACAAAACACCATGCTGACGAGTGAGGTCATTCCAATGATGAACTCTAAGTTATATGTGTATAAGAGCTTTTATCGCTCCAGGCATTTAGATTTTCCTTGTGCCAAAAAGATCCTGGCTGTGGTTCCATACTTCTTGTTTTCCTTGGAACAAAGAAGGCTGAGGGGAAACCTCATTGAGGTGATAAAATTATGAGGGATCTAGATATAGTAGATAGAAAGGGCCTATTTCCCTTAGCAGAGGGGTCAACAGCCAGGGGGCATACATTTAAAGTAATTGGTAGAAGGTTTGAGGGGATTTGAGGGGAAATTTCCTCATGCAGAGGGTTGTGGAGGTTTGGAACTCATTGCCTGAAAGGGTGGTAGAGGCAGAAACCCTCACCACATTTAAAAAGTACTTGACTGTGTACTTGAAGTGCTGTTACCAGCAGGGTTACGGACCTAGAGCTGAAAAGTGCGATTCGGCTGGATAGTCTCTTGTTGGCCGGCACGGACATGATGGGCCAAAATGGCCGCCTTCTGTGCTGTAAACTTCTATGATTCGATGATTCGATGTATCCTTGTGGGGCTAGGTGGAGTACACCTGCTCCTCCTGGCCCACAAGCCTGTTCCTCCTGGCTCACAAGGATATGGGGATAAATGTCTCCCAAAGTGTTCATAGAAGTGTAATCAGACAAAAGTTGGATGCCAAAGGAGGAGATAATAAGAAGGGTGACCAAGCGCTTGGGCAAAGAGGTGGGTCTTAAGCGGGGTCTTTAAGGAGGAGAGGGCAGTGGATACAGTGATGGAATTCCAGAGCAATTGGCCCCAATGACCGTAGGCAAAGCCACCAATGATGGGGCAGTTCACATTCTCTTCTGATTAATTCCGGTTGCAGGTTCTTGCTCCAAAAACAGCGTTTGTCATTTTAGTAGAAGTTCCTGATATCACTTGAAGCAGATGAACACCTATCAAAGGGTAAGACCGAGAGATATTCCAAAATGTGTTTTGTGCAGACTGCTTCATATCATTTAATGTGCTGGCTGTCTCTTCCTTTTGAGAAAAATGTCTGCTTTCGGGGCAGTTTCTGTAGTTTTATATATATATAAATTTAAACTTTCCATAATCGAAAGAATGTAGTTCAAATATTTTGAAGTGATAGAAAGTAATGCCTGTAGTTTTAGATGCAAATGTTAAATATTTTGAAAGGTGCATTTGGAAAGGTGAGTTTGGTGGCAAGGGTACCAAGGGTTCCCTTTGTTCGGCAAGCGTATTAAGGGTTACAGAACCAAGGCGGGCAAATGGAGTTAAGATACAGATCAGCCATGATCTGATTCAATGGTGGAACAGGCTCGATGGCCTACTCCAGTTCCAATGGAAAAATAGGTAGCAATGTAGACAGATATCGAACTCATAGCGGACCTGGGACTGAGCTTTTGCTGGTAGTCAAGGTCAACAACATCTGAGCCAGAAGGTTGTGGGGTCCACTCCAGGGACTTGAGCACAAAAAAATCTAGGCTGATACTCCCAGTGCAGTGCTGAGGGAGTGTTGCACTGTCAGAGGTGCCGTCTTTTGAATGAGATGTTAAAACCGAGGTCCCGCCTGCTCTCTCAGGTGGCCGTAAAAGATCCCATGGCACTATTTTGAAGAAGAGCAGGGGAAATAATATTCATTTATTCCTCTATCAACATAACAAAAAAACAAATTATCTGGTCATTATCACATTGCTGTTTGTGGGAGCTTGCTGTGTGCAAATTGGCTGCCGCGTTTCCTACATTACAACAGTGACTACACGTCAAACAGTACTTCATTGGCTGTAAAGCACTTTGAGACGTCCGGAGGCCGTGAAAGGCGCTATATAAATGCGTCTTTTTTTTCATTTATCATTCCTAATGACAAGGGAGACTTGTCTGCAATTCCAGGATAGGATGATATCCCTTCTGCTGAGCCAAACCACAACAGGTCCCTAAGAAAGGAATATGAAGGATCTGGAAATACAAGATTGTCAACATTACCAGATATGGCCCCTCAGCCATGTGAGAAGCATGAACAGCTTTTCTAAATGCTACGTGTTTTAAGAACATAAGAACATAAGAATTAGGAACAGGAGTAGGCCATCTAGCCCCTCGAGCCTGCTCCGTCATTCAATAAGATCATGGCTGATCTGGCCGTGGACTCAGCTCCACTTACCCGCCCGCTCCCCGTAATTCTTAATTCCTTTATTGGTTAAAAATCTATCTATCTGTGATTTGAATACATTCAATGAGCTAGTCTCAACTGCTTCCTTGGGCAGAGAATTCCACAGATTCACAACCCTCTGGGAGAAGAAATTCCTTCTCAACTCGGTTTTAAATTGGCTCCCCCGTATTTTGAGGCTGTGCCCCCTAGTTCTAGTCTTCCCGACCAGTGGAAACAACCTCTCCGCCTCTATCTTGTCTATCCCTTTCATTATTTTAAATGTTTCTGTAAGATCACCCCTCATCCTTCTGAACTCCAACAAGTAAAGACCCAGTCTACTCAATCTACTTAATGTTCACTTTGTTTGTCTGAGGCACAGGGTGGGTTGTCTGGACTCTTTCAAATGTCTGATCACTGTGCGTTGCAGCTCTTTAAAAAAAAACACAGAATGGTTCCCAAGAAGTGTAATCAGTTCAAAGACTGAAAAAGGACCATATGAACTGAAAGTGCTGCCACGCGGATAATCAGGGAATTATTTTCCAGCCTCCTTGAGCTGGATTGTTTTGAAAGCAAAATGTGTTACCGATGAAAGATTGAAGATCAAAGATTTTGCAGAAAATTACCTTGTCAGAATGGGGACCACTAGCACAATGAGAGAATCAAAGCTAATATTAATTCATCCAACCAACACAAAAATAAAAGTACTGCGGGTGCTGGAAATCTGAACTATAAACAGAAAATGCTAGAAACGCTCAGCGGGTCAGGCAGCATCTGTGGCGAGAGAAACAGAGTTAACGTTTCAGGTCAATGGCCCTTCTTCAGAACTGGAAAATGTTGGAGATGTGGCCATTTTTAAGGAAATACAGAGCCTGGGAAAAGGGGAAGGGGGCAGGAAAAGAATAAAAGGGAAGGTCTGTGAGAGGGTGAAGGGCAGGAGTGATTAAATGACAAAAGGGATGATAGTGTATGGCAAAAGGGGGTGATAATAAGATGAGTATAACAACAACTATAACAACTTACATTTACATAGCACCTTTAATAGATATACGAGTTTAATTTGTGGAATACTAGGAAATGGCAGTACTCCATAGGCCGCAATTAAACATGGCTCAATGTTAAGATGCTTAACATTGTATTTTTTACTGTGTCACTGTTTTAAGTAAAACACCAAGGCGCTTCACAGGAGCACATGAGATATTAGGACAGGTGACCAAAAGCTTGGTCAAAGAGGTAGGTTTTAAGCAGCGTCTTAAAGATGAGAGAGGTAGAGAGGAGGAGAGGTTCAGGGAGGGAATCCCAGAGTTTAGGGCCCAGGCAGCTGAAAACATGGCTGTCAATGACGGAATGATGAACATTGGGGATGTGCAAGAGGCCAGAATTGGAGGGGCACAGAGATTTCCTGAGGGTTGTGGGGCTGGAGGAGGTTACAGAGATAGGGAGGGGCTGAGGCCATGGAGGGATTTGAAAACAAGGATGAGAATTTTAAAATGGAAACACTGCCGGACTGGGAGCCAATGTAGTTCAGCGAGTACAGGGGTGATGATGAACGGGACTTGGTACCAGTTAGGATGCGGGCACCAGGTGGTTTGGATGGGGTCAATTTTATGGAGGGTGCAAGGTGGGAGGCCGGCCAGGAGAGCATTAGAACAGTCCAGTCTCGACGTAACAAAGGCATGGATGAGGGTTTCAGCAGCAGATGAGATAGAAACAAACGATGGCTCCAGAGAAGGTGTAAATATTTGCAGCAGAATAGCAGACAAGGAGGGAAGCATAGACAATCTGGCAAAGAGGGAAAGGCTCCCTTGGTTCAGGATTGCAGCAGGAGGAAAGCAGGTAGACCCCAGGGGTGCGGACCCCCCTCCCCCGCAACCTGCCACTGGCCGTGTACCAATAGGGGATCCCCACCCCAAGTACCGCCTTGCCTCCACTCCCAGTGCCTCTGGTGCAGCCCTCCTCCATTACCAGCACTTGCTGTCCATGAGAAAATGGGAGCACTGGTTATGGTCTAAAGATGTTAAACTCAATGTTAAGGCCAGAATGCTTTAAATTGCCCAAGTAGAAAGATAAAGTGCTGTTTCTAGAGCTTTACTGGGACAGTGCAGCAGCTCAAAGACACAGAGTTAGATGGAGAATTTCCAAGGCCTGAAGCTCAAGGTTACACTTGCAGGCTGAACGGAGGTGTCCAGCAAAGCCATCACCCAATCTGAGTTTGGTCTCCCCAGTGTAGAGGAGACCACCGGTCACTCGATGTTGCTCAGCCCCACGCACCGCACAGCTGTCTGCCGGTCCCACGCAGCCCGCGAGCCACTCGGTTGTATGAGGCGGCCCACCACCCTCTTCTCGAGGGCAATTAGGGATGGGCAATAAATGCCGGCCTTGCCAGTGACACCCACATCCCATGAATGAAAAAAAAGTACTTTAGTAGGGGCAAAAAATTGGCCTCGGGTGGTGATGCAAAACGGGCGGAATCGGATCGGCTGCCATGCCACTGAATCTCAGGCGCTGCGTGTAATGGGCGGCTAATCCGATACCGCCATTCTCCGCCATCACCCAAGACCAATTTCTAGGCCAATGAGTTGGATTATCATCACTCCTGCCCACTTATTATACTCTGATGCTGTCGGATTTACATAAGACCACGATTTGCCACAGAAACCCAGGAAGATGGAATCAATACGAGCAGAGTTTTCTCAAACTTCCGACATAATCTGCTCCTCTTAATTCAAAGATGCTGAATTCAAATGATCTGATTGCTATCACTGAATGTCCCACTTTGCTGCATGAGTTACATTCAAATTATTGGATAATTTGCAGCTTTAACACAAACAGTGGCATTGAATGATCGATCAGTGGCCTGTGCAGCCTCACTCTCCTGATTCCAATCCTGGTAGCACTCTCGCCTCTGAGTTTGTGGGTTCAAGTCCCGCTCCAGAGACTTGAGCACAAAGATCTTGGTTGACACTCCCAGTGCAGTGCTGAGGGAACGCCGTCTTTTGGATCAGGTGTTAAACCGAGACGCTGTCTATTTCACTATTTTGAAGAAGAGCAGGGGAGTTCATTGCGGTGTCCTGTCCAATATTTACCCCTCAATCAACATCACTGAAAAAAGCATTATCTGACCGTTATCACATTGCTGCTTGTGGGAGCTTGCTGTGCCAAAATAGGCTGTCGCGTTTCCCATATTAAAACCGTGAATACATTTCAAAACGTACTTCATTGGTTGTAAAGCACTCTGGGATGTCCTGAGCGCATGACAGGTGCCATAAATATGTAAGTCTTTCTTTCTTTCAATCTCAAACTGACAGTACAAGACCTCCAGAAATACCCGCAACATCATGTGTCCCATAATGCAGTTAATAACCACATAGACACTGAGAAATACCATCAAACACTGCTAAAATCTGAATTAAGTGAGTTAATCTCATAAAACTAGCCATGCATAAAATGTCCTGTTTCACATATTTCATGGCCATAATATGGAACAAAGGTTTGTGTAATTCATGCATGTGGTGCCACACAGTGGTGTATTTTGCATAAATCACCAGCCCCCAAAGTGTCTCCTCTACTTATTCTATACACAATGGGGTAAATCTTCAGAGTATCTGTTGACATTGGATGAGAGTGTTGTTCTATGAGGAGAAATTGAGTAAAATGGGAAATACTCTCTGGAGTTTAGAAGAAGGAGATGATCTCATTGAAACATAAAGATTCTGAGGGAGCTTGACAGGGTCGATGCTGAGAGGTTGTTTCCCCTGACTTGAGAGTCTAAGGGGCCAAAATTGCCCTCAGCGGGAAATTGGGGAGGGCACTTTGAATTAATTTACCGCCCAGTGGAAGTCAAAGGGAGGATCCGGCTCCTCCCTAGAACCAGGGGTCACAGTCTCAGGATAAGGGGTCGGCCATTTAGGACTGATAAGAGGAGAAATGTCTTCACTCAGAGAGTTGTGAAACTTTGGAATTCCCTACCCCAGAGAGCTGTGGATGCTGAGTCATTGAGTATATTCAAGGCTGAGGTAGATAGATTTTTGGACCCCAAGGGAATCAAGAGATATGGAGATCGGGCGGGAAAGTGGAGTTGAGCTCAAAGATCAGCCATGATCTTATTGAGTGGTGGAGCAGGCTCGAAGGGCAATATGGCCTACTCCTGCTCCTATTTCTTTTGTTCTTATGATACCACTGTGTCAGCCAATGAGCTGGAGGCAGTGTGGGACTTATGGCAGGACTCACAGCAAACAGTCTATTTTACAGCAAAGTCTATTTACTCGGCAAACAGAGTCTATTTAAACAGTGCATTACAGCAAACAGCCTATGGAATCTATTTAAAAAGAATCTCTGTGTACTCTTCTTCTTAGGTAGTCCCTCGGAGTCGAGGATGACTTGCTTCCACACTAACATGAGTTCTAAGGTGGCTGATGAGTCCGATGCGGGATCTACAGTCTCGGTCACAGGTGGGACAGACAGTGGTTCGAGGGACGGGTGGGTGGGTGCTTGGGTTGTCGTGCACTCCTTCTGCTGTTTGTATTTGGCTTCCACGTGCTCCCGGCGAAGAGACTCAAAGTGTTCGGCACGTTCCCGGATGCTTCTCCTCCACTTTGAGCATTCATGGGCCAGGGATTCCCAAGAGTCGGTGGAGATGTTATATTTTTTCAAGGAGGCTTTGAGGGTGGTCGTGAAAGGCGTCATATAAATGCAAGTCTTTCTTTCTTTTTAATGCACGATAAATCTAACTTGGACCATTACTGCGCTATCAAGAGCGGGGAAGAGGTTGAGTACTCTGTAACGAATGGCTCACCTCCGAATCCCTCAAAGTCTCTCCACCATCTGCAGGGCTCATGTCTGGAGTTTGACGGAATACTCACCACTCAAGACAACACTCAAGAAGCTTGACACCACCTGGGACAGAACAATCCACTTGATTGGAACCCTTGCCACTGGACTCAATATTCACCCCCTCCATCACTGGTGCACTGTGGCTGCAATATATATGATCAACAAGGTGACTTCAACAGTATCTCCCTCCCTTGTGACTTTTTTATTAATTTGTTCACAGGATGTGGCCATCACTGGCAAGGCCGGCATTTATTGCCCGTCCCCAATTACCCTCGAGAAGATGGTGGTAAGCCGCCTTCTTAAATCACTGCAGTCCGTGTGGTGAAGGTACTCCCACAGCGCAGTTAAGGAGGGAGTTCCAGGATTTTGACTCAGCGACGATGAAGGGACAGCGATATATTTCCAAGTCAGGATGATGTGTGACTTGGAGGGAAACGTTGAGGTGGTGATGTTCCCATGCGCCTGCTGCCCTTGTCCTTCTAGGTGGTAGAGGTTGCGGGTTTGGGAGGTGCTGCCGAAGAAGCCTTGGCGAGGTGCTGCAGTGCATCTTGTAGATGGTACACACAGCAGCCACGGTGCGCCGGTGGTGGAGGGAGTGAATGTTGAAGGTGGTGGATGGGATGCCAATCAAGCGGGCTGCTTTGTCCTGGATGGCGTCGAGCTTCTTGAATGTTGTTGATGCTGCACTCATCCAGGCAAGTGGAGAGTATTCCATCACACTCCTGACTTGTGCCTTGTAGATGGGAAAAAGGATTTGGGGAGTCAGGAGGTGAGACACTCGCCGCAGAATACCCAACCTCTACCAATAAAAAGGACCAGAACAGCAATGTGTGGCAACACTACAACTTCCAAGTTCCCTCCAAGTCACGCACCATCCTATTACCATTCCTTCATCGTCGCTCAATCGATAAACTGGAATTCCTAACCTAACACTATGGTTCAATGAGAAGGCCCAACACCATCACCTCATGGCAACTAGAGATGGGCAATAAATACAATCTTGCCAGTGTCCTCAGAACCTGAGAACAAAGAAGTAAAACGAAGATCTGGGACTCCACCAATAATAGGAAGACTGCAGCTATTGTATGAACTTCATTATTGGAACACAAGGCTTTGAATAATTGTGCATTTTTTTTCTAATGACTCATCTCTTTTTACATTATTTCATGCTGACAATTGCTTGCTTAAGTTTTAATGAATTGCTTTTGTAAGTCTGGTCTTTGGTTCCTAAACAATCCATCATAGATAGCTCACAAAGAACTCCCTGGACTGTAATGAATGCTTGACGCACGGCTTGGTGAACTTCTGTCGATTCCTCAATCTGTCGACACATTTTTTCTTTTTGCACCCAAATATAAATTACTCCTTTCACAACTGTCAACGGTTTTGTTTTTCTAACTAATTTGTTTCTGCTTTCCTTACTGTCTCGCAAACCTGTCATTCTATACATTATCTTATCTTTATATTAGACTTCTGCAAGTCAATTCCATTTCAACAACTATTAAACTGCACTTGGTGTGTGTTTGCCCCAGTCCCTGTCAGTCAAATACAATTGTCTACATATGCCATGACACTTTCTGTTTCTCTCTGCTTTTACAATCTAATTTCTCCATTCTGCCGCAAACTGTTATTAAAGTTTTATGATTTTTCTCAGACTATCTATTCAATTCAAGGCAGTTCTGTAAATTTGCAATGGCATTGTGTGATGAATACAAAAGCAAAATACTGCGGACGCTGGAAATCTGAAAGAGAAACAGAAAATGCTGGAAATACTCAGCAGGTCAGGCAGCATCTGTGGAGAGAGAAACAGAGTTAACGTTTCAGGTCGATGACCTTTCATCAGAACTGGAAAAAGTTAGAGAAGAAACAGGTTTTAAGAAAGTACAGAGGCATGGAAAGGCGGGCAGGAAAGAACAAAATAATGAATATGCTATCTTCTAGTTATTAGGGTATACATATCAAGAAAGGATGTACAGGCTGGATCCCTTTTCTCTTGAAAAAAGAAGGCTGAGGTGTGACCTAATAAAGGACTTTAAAATTATGAAAGGTTTTGATAGAGTGGGTACAGAGAGAATGTTTCCACTTGTGGGGAAGAGCATAACTAGAGGCCATCAATATAAGATAGTCACCAAGAAATCCAATAGGGAATTCAGAAGAAACTTGTTTACCCAGAGGGTGGTGAGAATGTGGAACTCGCTGCCCCAGGGAGTGGTTGAAGCGAATAGTATCGATGCATTTGAGGGGAGGCTAGACAAGTATATGAGGGAGAAGGGAATAGACGGCTATGCTGATAGAATTAAATGAGGAAAGACGGGAGGAAGCTCGAATGGAGCATAAACACCGGCATGGACTGGTTGGGCATGTAATCCTATGTAATTCTATTTAACTGCATGATAACTATTATTCATTCTGCATTTAGTCAGAAATGAAATTACATATTTACATTTACAGTTTAGGTACAAGTGGTGTTATATTATACGAGACAGTGTGATACTTCGACATTCTGAACTGTCATATTATAACTTCTCAACGTAGGTTGCTGATACTTAATTCAACTTTTATAAATGTTGGTATTCTTGACCAATTGGGAGCATATTTCACAGTGTGAAAAGATATTTACATGAGGGTGGCTGGGAGATTCATACCAGCACTTAAGGCAATTTTTATAAATATTGTCCAATGTACAAACCCCTGAAGAAGGTATGCACAGAAGTTCTTGCCCATGAATGTGTCTTCTCTGGATTACCCATCCACATGAGATCTCCTCAACTAATGTCATAGAACAAGAGGAGAATTCTCCAGATGCTCTGTTCACCATGGTAAGCATCTCCTATAGAGAGAGAGAGAAAGAAAGAAAGAAAGAAAGAAAGAAAGAGAGAAAGAAAGAAAGAAAGAAAGAAAGAAAGAAAGAAAAAGAAAGAAAGAAAGAAAGAAAGACAGAAAGAAAGAAAGAAAGAAAGAAAGAAAGAAAGAAAGAAAGAAAGAAAGAAAGAAAGAAAGAAAGAAAGTCCCAAAGTAAGAAAGAAAGAAAGAAAGAAAGAAAGAAAGTCCCAAAGTAAGAAAGAAAGAAAGAAAGAAAGAAAGTCCCAAAGTGATTTTGAAGTACTTTTGGAGTGTAGCCACTGTTGTAATGTGGGAAACGCGGCAGCTAATTTGTTCACAGCAAGCTCCCACAAACAGCAATGTGATAATGGCCAGATCATTTGTTTTAGTGATGTTGGTTGAAGGACAAATATTGGCCAGGACACCGGGGAGAACTCCCCTGCTCTTCTTCGAAATAGTGCCATGGGATATTTAACGCCCACCTGAGAGAACAGACAGGGCCTCCGAAAGACGGCACCTCTGACAGTGCAGCACTCCCTCAGTACTGCACTGGAGTGTCAGCCTAGATTTATGTGCTCAAGTTCCTGGAGTGGGACTTGAACCCACAATCTTCTGATTCAGAGGCGAGTGGGAGCGTTGGATCAAATGTTTCCCCCAAATGTGTGTTGTAGAGATTTGATTGATGACTATGGTTGAATAATTTGGTAGTCATTTGACACCACCAGAAAATCACACGATTTATCCTTGTCTAGAAACTTGACAGAAACATCATCAAAAATGTATTCCCATGAATTTTCTTTTCAATTTTATGTCGGAATAAATTGCCTTGATTAATCAGGTATAACTGGGTAAAGAGATCCATTTGAGATGGAGCAACAAATCAGACAACTTTATCGCATTTTGTCTCAGTTGGTAGCACTCCCACCTGAGTCAGAAAGTTGTGGGTTCAAATCCCACTATGAATTTGAGGTTGTAATTTGGGCAGAGCTGAGGAAATTCTACAGAGTCAGTGATCCTGGCCATAATATTTACAGAGGTGGTCGGGGGTGGGGGCGGGGAGGATGGGGTTGTGGGTGAGGCCCGAAACAACCGAAGAATCCGGCAAGGCCGGTGTAATGTATTTGCTTCATGGGTTCTTTGCTTAAGAATTCAGAGCAACACATTGCTATTAAGAACTAGTTGGTTTATTAACAAAGGTTTAACAATCACACTGCACATTACCAGTTCATCCACTAGGCTCACAACTACATGTCTCATCGTGGATGACCTAGACTCAACTGACTGGGGTTTTATTGAGTCTTGGGAACATCACGTGATTGATTAAGGCACTCACAATGGACAACCTGGCTGGCGGGCAGGAGGGAGCACCGATGGCAGGAGACTGCAGACGAGGACCCTTGGGGACATTTCCCGACAATCCAGAGGTTGGGGGGTGGGGGGGTGAGTGACCAGTTATCAGGGCTGGGGAAGAGGCCTGCAATCGGGAAGGGGGAAACTCCACATTCTCGAGGTGGGGGTGGGGGAGATCCGTGATCGGGAGGGGGGAGGCCCATGATCGGGAGGGAGGGAGGCCCGTTATCGTGAGGCGGGGAGGCCCGTGATCGGGAGGGAGGGGAAGGCCCACAATCGGGAGGGCTAGGGGGGAGGGGAGGCTGGCTGTCGGTGCTGGAGGAGGCCGAAGGCTCCCTTGAGGGGCAGCGGGGAGCACTCCTGCTTCTCCTGGCCCACAAGGAGGGCTGAAGCAAGCACTTATCTTGTGGAGCCAGCAGCTTCCACCTCCCTTTCACTGCCAAGTTTCCCGACCCCTGGGAAACCCGCACAGCAACAGTAAATTTTAAATCAGGCTCCCGCTTGCACAGTGGGAGCCCAATTTAAATATGCTAATTATGTTAATTAATGGCCAGATATCCGCATTGTATTTAATTCTTTAGCGCCCCCCCCCCACCCCCAGACCCCCTCTTGACCATTGTTGGCAGGTGGGCAGGGATTAATATCGAGGCCCCTGTCTTTCAAGGCTTCAAGCGCTCCATCTGCCAGTCGAGATGGCTGTAAAAGACTCCCTGGAGCTCCCGTGCAGCCGGCTCGCTGGCTATTCAATGGGAAACACCACATGTGTGCGGTTTGTTGAATAGTCCGCACAACCCCTTAAAGGGGCCGCGCACCCAAAAAAAATGGCGGGAACATTACTCCAGACCCCCGCGATCTTCATCCCTGACCTCTGATCGGACTCGAGGCCCAGTCGTTCCTGCGATCCAACCCGATCACTTACCTGAAAGTTGGCACATGAACCTGTGCTAGCTC
Source organism: Pristiophorus japonicus (assembly GCF_044704955.1). NCBI lineage: Eukaryota > Metazoa > Chordata > Chondrichthyes > Pristiophoridae > Pristiophorus > Pristiophorus japonicus. Next base: position 31,389,130 of record NC_091991.1, read on the forward strand.
CTACCACGGCCAAGGTCCGAGGCCCAGATTCTGCGGCTCCTCGGACCGCCCCATTTGAGCGCAGGCTGTTATGGTGGTATGGCGCCCAAGAACAGTCACGGACAAATTTCTAGGCCACTGCGTTTTAACGATGTTGGCTGTGGATTAAATATGGACCAGGCACAATCCACTATTTCTTTTTTTTTTAAAAGATAAAGCAATATCAGATGTTCTCCAGGCTACTTTACTTCGTGGTGGTTTAACTTTGCTTAATAATTGAGCAATGTAATAATGTCTCAGCCATTATTGATAGTCACGAAATTACCTCTTCAAGGTTAAAGCTGAAAGACTTCTTTGAATTGTGAAGCATTGCTCTGTGTAAAGTTATACATAAAGCTGCCGTGTCATCGACAATTGCTCTTCAGGAAACTGAAGTCTGCTTCACCGGACTTGTCATATCAGGTTCTGAAATAAAGAAACTGGTGAAGAGAAATGAACTGAATCGGAACAAAGAAAATGTCAAGTAGAATACGGTGGCATCATATTCTCAGCTTACAATTTTGCTCATGGTTCACAGCAATATTTTAAGAGAAAGTACATAAATATTCAAGTACTAAAGACACGTTTGTTTTCGTGCTGAATGCCCTGAATAATAATGATATTTCACCTTACAAATAATTCGTTCATTCCTCTGTACAAATTATCCTCTTCATGCTTTGCTTCCTTTACATTACAGCATTGTTGGCCTACTGTACGATTGCTTTTGCCTCCAATTTTCGGATATCCTGTTCAAAAAGGACCTTTTTCGCTTGGATACACATGGAAACCTATCACCATGTTTAGACGTCTCCAATTCAAGCTACTAAGAAATATACACCCACCTGTGGCACTACTGTTTGCTGAATATGGAACGTACACACTCTGCCCACAGCACACGTCCACTGAACTCCATAGAGCTCAGGTGCTGGTGCACGGAGCCAAAGCTTAAGTACAGCAAATTAGGTAAGAGAAAATGAAAGAAAGAAAAAATGAAATAAGGAAAAAAAATGAAAGAAAGAAAGAGGCTAATGTTCCAGCCTTGGCGATGTGTCAGCCTTCATGATCGCTGGAACATTGCCCATTTTTAGGATCGCGACTTTCGGCTCAGTGATAGCCCAGCGATGTGAACTGGGCTCCAGCGGTGTGGAAGCAAAGCCTCCCTAGCAACGGCCTTCTGCGCATGCATTTTTTTTGGGGAGGTCAGGGATCATCCACACATGCGCAGAAGACAAAGGGAGGGGGAGAGAGAGAGAAAGAGAGAGAGAGAGAGAGAGAGGATAGAGAGAGAGGAGGAAAGCAGAGTGAGAGAAAGAGATAAAGATAAGAGAAAATGTCATCATCAGATAGTGAAATTAGTGTGCATGATGTGGAGGGGGGGGAGGCAGAGGGAAAAGCTCTTTTTGGATGAGGCAAACGAGGCCCTCGTCCAGGAGGTGCACTCCCGGTGGCCCAATTAACCCGGGGTGGGCGTGGGAAACCTCCACCCTGGGTCTTCAGAAAGATTTGGGCCGAGATCGGTGACGTGGTCTCCTCGGTGTCCCATGAGGCGAGGGGGTCCGACCAGTGCCGGAAGCGTTGGAACAGCCTGGCTGCTTCAGCAAAAGTATAGATTTTATATTGTAATGATGCAAATTGTAATTATAATTATAAATCTCCTGGATTGAATTTAAGCTTGTTATTCTTACATATATTACATATTACATATATTCCTACTATGATCTGGACAGGGCTATGAACCTGTGCCTATTTTAAGTCTCTCTGGCTGCTGTCACTTACACAGGGACCCAGCATGGACTGGGGGAGAGCTGCCCTTGCTCACTGTCTGCCCTGGGACACTTTGGGACATTAGTTCCTGTCATTGCCGAGTTCAGTGGAGATTGTAGTATCGAGAGATGTATGTGTCAAGCTGTAGCTCCTAAACACGATCTTCGTTATAACTGTGCATCAATTGTGGATACTAACCCTATTTGCATGTAACGTTGGAAACTGTTGTCTTTCCATGATATTACCTAGTCAGTTAGCTTATGCCATGCTCTTTTCACGTTTGCAGAGGAAGATATCTAACAATCACTCCGAGCAGAGGCACACAGGAGGGGGTCCTGCTCAGCTCAAACCACTGACCAATCTCAAGGAGTGAGCAGCCGCACTTGTTGAGAGCCACGGTCGCTCGGCCACCACCCATGGTGTTGCAGAACGCTCCCGTGCGTCACGTGAGTAATGTGTCAAGCAGTGTTAAAATAATGTAACATCATTTAATTACAATATACGAATGATGTCATGTTATGCATGCAGCCTCTGTGCTACTCTCAGGTTGACAACATAAGAACAAAATAAATAAGAGCAGGAGCAGGCCATCTGGCTATCTGTCCCCTTCTCTATCCGCTCCCCATAAACCTTCACTCCCTTATCATTCTGTCTATCTGCGACTGATCCAGCCTCCACAGCTCTCTGGGGCAGTGAAATCCACATAGATGTACTACCACATGCATGACCGTATGATGCATTAATATGTAACGTCTCTCGGTCACATTTATTGTAGCAGTGCTGCTCCTCCTACGTATGCCAGCGCAGCGCAAGAATCCCTTCTGTTCTAATAAGCTCAATAGTGTTTTGCAGGTCCCACAACTCCGATGGCACAGAAGGAGGCCACACCTATATCTGCACCTGCCCCTGCACCTGGCAACGTGCAAGTAGTCATCACCACGGGTGCGGAGGAGGAAGACACCACCGAACCAGAGGAGGAGGTTATGGAAAGGGAGGAGGAGGATATCGTTGAAACGGAGGAGGATGCCCCTAGCATCCCTCTGACTAATCCTTCAACCGTGGGACCTGCGGCCATAATGTCATTTCCGACTGAAGATGTAGCGGGACCAAGTGGCGTGCAGCCGGCGACGCCAAGCTGTTTAATAGTGCTCACACCCACCCCACGGATGTCAGGTCAGTGCCTCCTCTGGCCGATCGGATCGAGGGCTTGACCAGACTGTGTGAGAAGAGTGCCGCGATTAGTCGTGAGCATCTCCAGGCGTTCGTGGTGTTCACAAGGGACATGTCCCGGGTGTGTGCACGCCAAGCGGCGGTTTCACAGCAGACGCTCTTGGAGATGCGTGCGCAGACCGCTTCCATCGATGCCTTGCGGCATGTGTTATTGGTGGGACACAGCACTGAACCCCAAGGTGCTGCCATCAGACAAACCACGAGCACCATCATCATCATCATCATAGGCAGTCCCTCGGAATCGAGGAAGACTTGCTTCCACTCTTAAAATGAGTTCTTAGGTGGCTGAACAGTCCAATACGAGAACCACAGACTCTGTCACAGGTGGGACAGATAGTCGTTGAGGGAAGGGGTGGGTGGGACTGGTTTGCCGCACGCTCCTTCCGCTGCCTGCGCTTGATTTCTGCATGCTCTCGGCGATGAGACTCGAGGTGCTCAACGCCCTCCCGGATGTACTTCCTCCACTTAGGGCGGTCTTTGGCCAGGGACTCCTAGGTATCAGTGGGGATGTTGCACTTTATCAAGGAGGCTTTGAGGGTGTCCTTGTAACGTTTCCTCTGCCCACCTTTGCCTCGTTTGCCGTGAGGGAGTTCCAAGTAGAGCGCTTGCTTTGGGAGTCTTGTGTCAGGCATGCGAACAATGTGGCCTGCCCAGCGGAGCTGAACAAGTGTGGCCAGTGCTTCAATGCTGGGGATGTTGGCCTGGTCGAGGACGCTAATGTTGGTGCGTCTGTCTTCCCAGGGGATTTGCAGGATCTTGCGGAGACATTGTTGGTGGTATTTCTCCAGTGACTTGAGGTGTCTTCTCTCCATGGTCCATGTCTCTGAGCCATACAGGAGGGCGGGTATTACTACAGCCCTGTAGACCATGAGCTTGGTGGCAGTTTTGAGGGCCTGGTCTTCAAACACTCTTTTCCTCAGGCGGCCGAAGGCTACACTGGCGCACTGGAGGCGGTGTTGAGTCTCGTCGTCAATGTCTGCTCTCGTTGATAAGAGGCACACAAATGAGTCAGGAGGAAGCACTTCCTTCTGACTCGGAAGGCGGTTCCCTAGCTTCGTCTTCCCCTCCAACACCCCCCCCAGTAGGCGATCGTGCCACCATCACCCCAACCCAGGAAATCTTGCCGTCGCCCGCTGCATGTCAAACTCGTCGCGGTACCCTGGGACCAAAACAGGGTGGGGTTAAGATGCGGGGGGGGTTGCAGTATAGGACCTGGAGGGAAACATGGTCACAGGTAGGGAGGGGGTGCTTTATTGTTTTTTTTTTAATTGTTGCACGTTATATTTTTATATTGTTGAGTTTATTGTTGTTGTTTTTATTGTTGGTTCACTGTTGGGGTGTGTTGCGGGGTGTGTTGCGGGGTGTGTTGCGGGGTGTGTTGCGGGGTGTGTTGCGGGGTGTGTTGCGGGGTGGGTGGGTGCGTGGGTGTTGCATTAGAAAAATGTTGTTAACTGAATTTAAAAATGTTGTTTCACTTTACAATTGTTGTGCAGTGTCTTCTAACAATGTAAGTTCAAGTAAAACATCAATGCAACCGTTGTAAAACAATGGCCAGGCCAGACCAGGATGAAACGTAACTCAACGCAAATGCAACTGTTGACTAGACGTAACTGTAACTGTGACTGCCCCAATGTACGTTCATGCAAAGCATTCATTTATGAGCTGCTGGCACAACAGCTTTGCAGCTGCGTAACTCCCATGGGGTTTCTCCAGTCTTGGGGGGAGGGGGAGGGGGGGTGGGACCATGGACTAATCGCCAGGCTAATTGTCCTCCCCATGGTCCTCACCAGCCTCCTCCTCCTCCTCCTCCTCCTCCTCAACTGCCTCTTCCGCCTCCACTCTTTCCTGGCAATTGTTCTCCTCTCCTTATAGCTAGGTTATGCAACATACAGCACACCACAATAAACTCAGCGACCTGGTCAGGGTGGTACTGTAGGCTGCCTCCAGAGTGGTCCAGGCATCTGAAGCAGTGCTTGAGCACTCCAATTGTCTTTTCGACGATATTGCATGTAGCTATGCGGCTTCCGTTGTAACGCTTCTCTGCTTCCGTCAGGGGATTACGTAGGGGGGCTGGCAAAGCCATATTCTTTATCCCCCAGCATCCAACCATGACCTTGTGGCTGACTGTCAAACAGGTCAGAGAAAGCGCTCTCAGGCAGGATGTGCGCATGGATGCTGCCTGGAAATTTAGCATTAATTGCCAGGATTATTTGGTTGTGGTCGACAACAAGCTGCACATTCAGGGAGTGGAATCCCTTTCAGTTACGAAACACCTCCGCATCCTGTAAAGGTGCTCGCAGGGTGATGTGCGTACAGTCTATTGCTCCCTGCACCTTGGGGAAGTTTGCTATTCTCGAGAAACCCAAAGCCCTCCCGGTCTGTGCCTCCCTGGTCATAGGGAAGCTTATAAAGTCCATTCTGCGAGCGTAAAGGGCTTCAGTCACCTGTCGAATGGAGCAATGTGTGGAGTGCTGAGAAATACCGCAAATGTCGCCAGTTGAGGCCTGAAAGGAGTCCGATGCGTAGAAGGATAGTGCCTCAGTAACCTTTACGTCAACGGGCAGTGCGGTCCTGATGGTGTTGGTAGGCTGCAGATCCCTCTTGATGAGCTGGCATATCTCATCAATGACCTCCTTTCGGAAGCGCAGCCTCTTAAGGCAAGTGTTATCAGACAAGTTGAGGTAAGATTGCTTTTCCCTGTAAGCTCGTCGGCTGTACGTTCTCCTCCTCCGCCTCCGCATTAGTCTGCCACCTCTTCAATTGGCCTCTTCACTAAACTTTTCACTTAACTCAACTTCAGACTCCAGCATGTGAGCATTTACAAGTAATGGTAGAGAAGCTACAGGCCCATCACTATCACTATCACTGTTGTTATAAATGCTCTTTGTACTAAAAAAAATATAAAATATGAAATATAAATATAAGTATAAGTGTGAGTGGACCTATCAGTAAAAGCCCCTTAAATAACTCACAAATTATAAGCCCCTTGTTTAAGCAGCCTCCTCACTTCCTCCGACGTTCAAAATGGCATCCGTAGTGCCGAGTTCTGTGAGGAAGGCCAGGTAAAAGCAGCTTTTCTCCAGCGATGTCCAGCGATCTTCTCGGCGAGCGATCAGCCCGGCGATGTGTGGGCGATGTGCCGAAAGTTGCGCTGGCCGATGTGTGGGCAATCACCCCAGCGATCACCTCGGCAATGTGACACGAAAGTTGGGCCGGCAATTTTCCGGCGATGTTCCGTCCCAACTTTCTACTTTTGAAGCAAAATGGGCGATAGCCTGCCTTTTTGGCCGATATATGGGCACTAGCCCAGCGATCTGAAGTGGAAAGTCTAGCCCAAAGAAAGAAAGAAAGATTTGCATTTATATAACACCTTTCACGACCACCAGACGTCTCAAAGCATTTTACAGCCAATTAAATACTTTTGAAGTGTAGTCACTGTTGTAATGTGGGAAATGTGGCAGCCAACTTGCGCACAGCAAGCTCCCACAAGCAGCAGTGTGATAATGACCAGATAATCTGTTTTTGTGATGTTGATTGAGGGATAAATATTGGCCAGGACCGGGGATAACTCCCCTGCTCTTCTTCGAATAGTGCCATGGGATCTTTTACATCCACCTGAGAGGGCAGATGGGGCCTCGGTTTAGTGTCTCATTCAAAAGATGGCAATTCCGACAGTGCAGCGCTCCCTCAGCACAGCACTGGAGTATCAGCTTAAATTTATGTGCTCAAGTCCCTAGAGTAGGACTTGAACCCACAACCTTCTGACTCAGAGGCGAATGTGCTGCCAACTGAGCCACAGCTGACATAGGTATACATTGGCAGAGCCAAGACTTAGAAACCAAACACTGAAGTTTTATTAATTCACAACGAAATGCAGCAATAACAAATTAGTCGGAATCATTAAAGCCATCACCATTGTGGGAGAGAGAATGGCATATCATCTTTGCACATCATCATAGGCAGTCCCTTGAAATCGAGGAAGATTTGCTTCCACTCTAAAAGTGAGTTCTCAGGTGACTGAACAGTCCAATATGGGAATTACAATCTCTGTCACAGGTGGGAGAGACAGTCGTTGAAGGAAAGGGCGGGTGGAGAGACTGCTACACGACAAGCGAGCTACAGGTAGGCAGAGGAAACATTTCAAGGACACCCTCAAAGTCTCCTTGATAAAATGCAACATTCTCACCGGCACCTGGGAGTCCCTGGCCAAAGACTGCCTTAAGTGGAGGAAGAGTATCCGGGAGGGCACTGAGCACCTCGAGTCTCGTTGCCGAGAGCATGCAGAATTTTATATTTCAAAAGGGAATTGGATAAGTGCCTGAAGGAAAAATAATTGCAGGGCTACGGGGAGAGAGCAGGGGAGTGGGACTAGCTGAAGTGCTCTTGCAGAGAGCCGTCATGGACTCGATGGGCCAATTGGCCTCCTTCTGTGCTGTAACCATTCTATGATTCGATGATAAGCCACCAACATGAAAAGTTTAAAAAGGAAAAAGAAAGCTGAAAATGCTAAATAAAAATAGAAAGTGCTTGAAGTACATAGCAAGTCTGCAAACATCTGTAAAAATAAATGAGAGAGATAGGTTAATGTATCACATTCAGACTCTATTTCAGAACTGCCAGTATCTAGGATCTACACTTGAAACGTTACATCTTTTCTCTTTACAGATGCTGGCACACCTGCTGTGCTTTTCCAGCACTTTCTGTTATCTTATTTTATAATTCAGAAACTTCTCAAGTAATTGCATAATTTAAATCTTGATGGTTAGAATGTGGAACTCGCTACCACAGGGAGTGGTTGAGGTGAATAGCATAGAAGGAATAGAAAGATATGACGGGGTGAGATGAAGCTGGGTGGGAGGAAGCTTGTGTGGAGCATAAATGCCGGCATGGATCTGTTGGGCTGAATAGCCTGTTTCTGTGCTGTAAATACTTTATAAGACTTTGTAATGATGTAATTCATGTCACAAAGATTATTGTGCCACAAAAGTGTAACCCATCGCTTACAACTAATAGGTTTGCCGCACGCTCCTTCCGCTGCCTGCGCTTGCTTTCTGCATGCTAACAACTCGCTGCATAAAAAAGTTTTTCCTCATGTCGCCTTTGGTTCTTCTGCCAATCGCCTTAAGTCTGTGTCCTCTGGTTCTCGACCCTTCTTCCAATGAGAACATTTTCTCCCTATCTACTTTGTCTAGATCCCTCATATCAAATCTCTTCTCACCCTTCTTTGCTCTAAGGAGAACAACCTCAGCTTCTCCAGTCTATCCAAGTAGCTGAAGTCCCTCAAGCCTGGAACCATTCTTGTAAATCTTTTCTGCACCCTCTCTAAGGCCTTCACATCCTTCCTAAAGTGCGATGCCCAGAATTGGACACAATACTCCAGTTGAGGCCGAACCAGTATTTTATAAAGGTTCATCATAACTTCCTTGCATCCGTAAGACAAAGGTCCTCCACCAACCTGACCCTGCCACACAGCACTGCCCCCCACCCCCGGTCATCAAAATCCACGGCGCGTCCTAGGACAACATGGACCATTTCCCATACCTTCCATATATCAGCAAGAGCAGACATCGATGATGAAGTCCAACACTGTCTCCAGTGTGCCAGAGCAGCCTCCAGTCACCTGAGGAAGAGAGTGTTTAAAAATCAGGTCCTCAAATCTAGCACCAAGCTTATGGTCTACAGGGCAGTAGTGATATCCACCCTCCTATATGGCTCAGAGACATGGACCATATACAGTAGACATCTCAAAGCGCTGGAGAAATACCACCAGTGCTGCCTCCGCAAGATCCTGCAAATCCAGCGGGAGGATAGGCGCACCAACATTAGTGTTCTCGCTCAGGTCAACAGCCCCAGCATCGAAGCACTGACCACACTCGACCAGCTCCGTTGGGCGGGCCACATCATCCCCATGCCCAACACGAGACTCCCAAAGCAAGCGCTCTACTTGGAACTCCTACACGGCAAGCAAGCCCCAGGTGGGCAGAGGAAACATTTCAAGGGTGTCATGTACGTACTTTTGGGATCATAGCCACCATTGGGCTGCACGCATCCAAGTAAGGCCAGCCATTTTGTATATTAGTCACTTTGGGCCTTAATAAAGCAGAGCCAAGGTCATACCTCTTGGAGTTAAACAGTACTCAGTCTAACAGTTATTGCATACACAACAAAGGACACCTTCAAAACTTCCTTGATTAAGTGCAACATCCCACCGGCACCCTCAGGTCTCTCTGTTCATGCACCCCACTTTAGGACTGTACC